>NC_055988.1:69630413-69931259 GCF_018446385.1 Zingiber officinale | reverse complement strand
TTAATGCTACTTAGTTTAAGTATAATTTTCTTTTTTAATTTTTATAAAGTCTTTAATCGTACTGTTAACTTTGATTGTGTTGTTTTAAGTGCTCTTGTGTCTTCATTTTTTTCGTCTTTGTTTATTCTCTTGTTACGACTATCTACCTAAATTTGGCTTAACCGACTACTAGAATATTTGGCTCTCTATTTAATTTGGCATCTCAAAAAGTCATAAATTAAATTTTATATAAAAAATTATTTTAAAAAATTAATATTTTATTTGAAAAAAAATTAAATCTGCCGTTGTCGGTCCAGTACGAATGAAAAAAGGAGAGAATTTTCTTTTTAAAAAAATTAAAAAACATTAAAGGTCTAAAAAAAAATTGCCTAGGGAGACAACCCTATGTATGACTTATTAGTCATGGATTTGATCTTTTCGGGACGATTTAGTAGCTAGTGCATGAGATACTGTCAACTTGAGATTTGGAATTCGAATCTCAACATAACCGAGGTATATATCTATCTCATGTGTCAGTTGCTATTCCAATAACTAGTAATTACTCGTGATTTATCTTTTTCGTGTTGACCTTAGGACGATTGGTGGAGACGCTCAAAACGAGTGCAATCGTCTTTTACTAACTAGTAGTCATGGATTTGAGACATAGAAACAACCTCTTATATTACAGAGTAAAACTACATATATTAGATCATTTTTTTGGATTTTAACGAAAGCTACGTGCACTATATTTTTATTTTATTTTTGAAATGAAAAACTTTTTTTTTTCCAAATTAAGGTCTGAAAATATGTTTTTTTTAAAAAAAATACCTTTTTTTTAATAGATGAATTAAAGGTCAGATGAATTTAGTGCCTTCTACCGAAAAAAAATAAAATGTAAAACACCCTCAAAAAGAAGATTAAAAAGTTGCTGATGAGATGTTGACGTCATCACGATGTGTACTCTTCTTCTTGGTTTTTTTGGTTGGCCCCTGCCTTGTATTTTCATGTTTATTATCCTCCTTAACCATGGCAGCTTAAGTGGGATTGTTAGTGTGAAGTAAATGCTGGTCGTTGGAACTTCCAAGTGGCTTTTAATGCTCTCTCGATATTTGGTTCGGTCATCCCAAGATCAAATTAATAGTTTAAGGGTAATACTAAATGATCAGTATGCACCGGTCAGAATTTTTTTTTAATTTTTAAAATTATTATTAAATATTTCTAAATAATATTATATTTTATAAGTCCATTATATACTTTTTCACCTATTTCTATATTTAATTTCAAAAATAAATCTTATCTCACTCTTGAATTTTTAAATATTTTTATTTTTTTTCAAAATCAGAAAATGATCAATTCAGGTCCATTAATTGAATTTAGAATAAATCTTACTGGTCAGAATCCGGCCAGCTAGAAATCTCTATCTCCCAATTAAAATGCATGCATGGACCTGCATATAATTAATGTGGCCATATGAAATTACTAAAATACCCATGCATATACATGTATACATATATTCTAGCTGGTTAGATTCTGACCATTTAGCAATCCCCTTAATTTAATAGCAAAGAAAACCAAATAACGAATCTGGAGTCTTTAGACTGATAAGAGTTCCACCACAGCTGTGAGTTGCCAATAAATAGCAGCCTTGTGCTTGCAACTTGGAGCAGTTCTTACAACTCTCTCTCTCTCTCTCTCACTTCTTCACCTGAAGCTTTTGGCGAGAGGAAGAAGAGACAAGAAAAAAAATGGCCAGGGAAGGGGAGAATGGTGCAAGGCAAGAGAGGTACATGGAAGAGGGAGGTGGCGTTAATGGGAGAGATGAGAGTGCTATTCCTGAGCACGGATATGGCAGCTCCCCTGACACTGACAGAGGCTGTGGCCTCTCCTTGTCTGTTCCCTTCTTGCAGAAGGTGATGCTTTCTCCATGCTTCGCTTTTCCTCTTCTCTTTATCAACAAGTTCCACATGGAAAAAAAATCATGTTTTATTTCATCTTGAGCTACTATTATTCTTGAGACAGGGTCATGGGGCAGAAGAGGTGGAGAACAAGTTTGAAACAACTTTTTCCTTTTCTATAGCTTGTCTAAATCTTCTGTTTCTTTGCTTTGATTATCTTGTGTATGACTAGTAAACGACTGAAACATTAAAATGATACAAAAAAATAATCAAGAATTGGTTTTAGAGAGATAGATTGACCTCAATTGCATTTTTTTTTTTCAAAGTTGACTCATGGTTGGCTTCTGTGGAGCTTTTCAGAAAGCAATTCTTACAAGAAACGGATGGAAAACTACTCCATCATTATTATATAAACTGTGTAGTAATTAGCAGGTCCACAATGATTAATACATTAAGATGACTTTAAAACCATGATTTTCCCTTTTTCCAATGAAAAACACATTCTAGCTTCAAGCACAGTTTCACCGCTTGAAGTATCAATTATGGACATTAACTCGGCTGGTGTGCAAACTTGGAAGTAAATACACTTTATTATCATCATCATTGTTGTAGAATGAGTTTTGGGATAATCAGAGGACTTGTATGGAAGAACCAAGTCTACTTGATGCAGCAATCCTGTGTGATCCATAGTATCTGACATTTGAGCAACACTAAGAGCATCTCCAATGCAAAATTTTTGGAGAGGTTTGTGAAATCAAGAAGCTGAAAAAAAAAATATGAGGTTATATATATGTATATACACACTATAACTCATTAGTGATCTAAGGATCGGAGATGCCCTAAAGAAATGTGTTCTTTGTTTGGCAAAATTCTTATAGGTGATTGCTGAAATTTTCGCAACCTACTTCCTCATATTCGCGGGCTGTGCTTCGGTCACCGTTAACCTGAGCAAGGGAATGATCACCTTCCCTGGCATATGTGTCGTGTGGGGACTTGCCGTCATGGTCATGGTCTACTCTGTCGGTCACATCTCCGGTGCCCACCTGAATCCTGCCGTCACCATTGCCTTTGCTACATGCAGGAGGTTCCCATGGAAACAGGTCTCCTACTTTAAACACACCCCATCTTCATGTTCAAGTATCTTACTTTCTTCTATCATTGAATCAATTCAGGTGCCGGCTTTTGTAGTAGCTCAGCTTCTGGGGGCAACCCTTGCGAGTGGAACGCTGCGTCTGATGTTTGGGGGGCGGCACGAACACTTCCCGGGGACAATACCGACAGGCTCTGACATGCAATCTCTTGTGCTCGAGTTCATCATCTCATTCTACCTGATGTTTGTCATCTCTGGAGTGGCAACCGACAACAGAGCTGTAAGTGTTGATGCTTCAACTCTCGAGTCAAAAACGATACAATTAAGTAACAATATCGATCACTATCAGATAGCCAAAGTAGCTTTCATCACCATGTCATTTTGATTTGGTCAAATTCTTGTTCTTAAATTGTCATCTCTGGTGTTCAGATTGGAGAATTGGCAGGTCTTGCAGTTGGTGCTACAATATTATTAAATGTTCTCATTGCCGGGTATGTAACGTATGCATCAAATTGTTTAAAAAGACATGAAAATTTAAGAAATAATTGTGGCTATATCTTGTTCACAGTCCTATATCGGGTGCATCGATGAATCCTGCGAGGACAATTGGGCCAGCGATCGTGGCAAACCGGTGGACAGGGATCTGGGTCTACATCGTTGGACCAGTTTGTGGAACTATAGCCGGGGCATGGGCTTATAATCTCATCCGCTTCACCAACAAGCCACTTCGCGAGATCACTAAGAGTGGGTCTTTCCTCAAGAGCTCGAGGAACAACTCCACTTGATCCGACTTGCCAAGAGAAACATAAATAGCTATTCTATCCGTGTGCTTCCTAGTGTCAAATAGATATGAAGTATGAATAGAGTAATTAGTGAAGTATATTGATCCCCCTAAGTAACAATTCTCCTTAGGTTTTTGAGAATGAATGTGATTAAAATTATAATGCTTACACTCTTAATGAGTTCAGTGGAGAATTTTATTGTTAAAACTTATGCATGCAATAGGGTTTTGTTCTTTTGTGTGGGATTATCTTTTAACTATTCCATACACTTCCGCACTTAAACAAAAGGCTAATATGAGCAAGAAGATAAAAAACAAAGGCAAGTTTTGGTATTAGAGATATGAATGTAGAGTGTAGAAGTAGAAGGTTTTCTATTGTTTGAGGTACGAAATTGAATGTGATGACGACTCGAGTCCGGTTAGAAGGGAGGGGGCACTTTATTATTTGACGAAGGGGATCAAATGTGATGACAACTACCTTTCAATGACAAATCTCGTGCACAATGCAAAAATAATAGATTTGCTAGATGCTCGAGAGTATATATATATATATATATATGCGCTTGTTCTGGCCACGAATATACACAACAAAAACTAAGAAATAAACAAATCATGTACTATACATGGTAAAAAGATAATTCATTCATCTTAATATTCCTATCAATCTGTCTCTAGATCAACACAGAAGAGATAAATGACGGATGACTACTAATCATTAGTATATGTGGCAAAGCATGGGGGGATGCTGTTAGTTAGAGCCCTAAAGTCAATCATATGATGATTATTGTATGGACTCGATGTATCATATTCCTATATACTTATAAAAGCATTTCTTTATAGTTATTATATTTGTATTGGTGCCAAATAACTAAGTATAATAGCGTCCTTGAGTAAAAAGTTCTTATCTATATCAATCGATTGGTTGAATCGATAGTGAGATGATATAGAGAACACTACTCTTAATCATTTCTAGTCAAGTATTAACATTCAGGGACAATGTTAATGCGATGAGACTAGAATGTAGGTCAACTCGATGACTTGATCTTACAAGTCATGAATATAGAGATATCAAGTTGATACATGGGTATGCATTGGAGAATGTATACTAAATGACCCGCCATGAGAAAGTATCATGGATCGTTATATGAGTGTCATATACTTTCTCATGTGACTATTAGTATGACTATCAGTCCTTGGACCTAAAGTCACCATGGTTCCCTACATAAGGAGTTGCATACTTTGACTTCGTCAAATATGACCCGTAACTGGGTGGACTATAAAGGTAATTACTGGGTATGCAACAAATTATGCGGAGGGATGTGAGTGATGTAGATGGGATCTATCTCTCTTATATGACGGGAGTGACATCATAATTCTTGATAGAGTGAGACCACTGAGTGCATGGCCATGCCCAAATGAGTCAATATGAGATATTGAGCTCATTTGATTGGAGTGAGTCTACTTGGAGTTCAAGATATAGATTGATTAGAGGATGACACGGTCTATGCCTCAATTGATCGATCTAGATGTCAAGGATAGAAGGACATTGTCACATATTGTGAGAGTCACAATTAGTAGTCACAAAGGTTATGTTGGATCTCAACATTCTTGTAACTTGGATAGCAATGATGTATTGCTAGATGCCGCTCATTGCTTATGTTTCTAAATAGGATTAGAAACATTGCCAACATTGCAAGAACCTATTGGGTCACATACAAAGAACAAGTGGATGGAGATTGTTAGGATCCTTCGTACTCGGCTAGAGAGGGGGGGGGTGTGAATAGCCGACCCCAATCTTTCGCGTTTCTTCCTACGATTAGGTTAGTGCAGCGGAAATACAACGTAGAAAGAAAACAGGAGAAGAAAGACAAACCTTAACACAAGGATGTAACGAGGTTCGGAGATTAGGGCTCCTACTCCTCGGCGTGTCTGTAAGGTGGACGAGTCCAGTCAATCCGTCGGTGGATGAGTCCCCGGAGAACCGGCTAATACAATATACTCCTTGTGGGTGGAGAAACCTCGCCACAAACGTTTGCAATAGCAAACAAAGAGTACAAGAATAGTAAGAAAAGCAATACAATATGAATACAATAGTACTCTACCAATTTCTTGCTTTCTTGTCGACTGGAGGTGAAGCAGCAACTTCACAACCCAAACGCAGCAGCTTGTCGACGACGGGAAGCTTACGCGAAGCTTCAGAGGCGAGCTCAATCAAAGCTCAGTTGAAGCAGAAGCTTCAGCAGCAGAAGAACAGAAGTTCTAGAGGAAGAGATTAAGTCCCAGCAACGAAGCCCCGGACCCCTTTATACCTGCACCTGCGAAGAAGATAAAGAAGACACAGAATCTAGTGTTGTGTCGCAACGGCTAGTCGTGGACCGATCAGGCCTGATCCCTTTCTGATCGGTCTCAGACCGATCAGAGAGTTCCCTGATCGGTCCCGAGACCGATCAGACAATTTCGCACAAAAGCCACTGTTCGTCTCCTGATCGGTCCGTGGACCGATCAGGTTGTTGGATCGGTCCGGAGACCGATCCTTCTTCTGCTACTTCTGATCGGTCTGCAGACCGATCAGATAGCATACAGTAGCATACTGTTTGGTTACTGATCGGTCACCAGACCGATGAGATAACCCAGTGTATCACTGGATCAATCCACTGATCGATCCAGAGCTTGGTTTTTGCCCAAACCAAGTCCCAAACCTTTCAAACCAACATCCGGTCAACCTTGACCTGTTGGTATATCATACTTAGCATCCGGTCACTCCATTGACCTGCTAAGACTTCCCACCAAGTGTCCGGTCAATCCCTTTGACCCACTTGGACTTTTCTCTTCGTGTCAAGTATCCGGTCACTCCCTTGACCTACTTGACCTTCTCAACACCAGATGTCCGATCACCCTTGATCCATCTGGATTTTCCCTTGCCCGGCTTCACTCACCAGGACTTTCACCTAGCTTCACTCACTAGGGTTTTCACCTGGCTTCACTCACCAGGATTTCCATCACTGCCTGGCTTCACTCACCAGGACTTTCACTTTCACCTAGCTTCACTCACTAGGATTTTCACCTGGCTTCACTCACCAGGATTTCCCGACTGCCTGGCTTCACTCACCAGGACTTTCCACACTGCCTAACATCCCAGTTAGGACTTTCTCACTGCCTGGCTTCACTCACCAGGACTTTTCGAACCTGGCTTCACTCACCGGACTTCTCCCCGGCTTCACTCACCGGACTTTTCCCGTGCCAAACTCCTGTTTGGACTTTTCCCATGCCAAGCTCCTTCTCGCGTGCCAAGCTCCCTGCTTGGACTTTTCCGTTGCCAAGTCTCCATACTTGGACTTTTTCCCGAATCAGGTCAACCAGGTCAACCTTGACCTACGGTTGCACCAACCATCTCCCAAACATCTATTCTTGTCAAACATCAAGAATAGAACTCTCTTTTCGTCAAACATCAACATGCAACTCAATTAGGTCAACCTTGACCTAAGGTTGCACCGACAATCTTCCTAAGTCAAACATCAAAATACAACTCGAGTCAAGTCAACTCGAGCCGGGTCAACCAGGTCAACCTTGACCTAAGGTTGCACCAACAATCTCCCCCTTTTTGATGTTTGACAAAACCCATAATCAAGTTAGGTTAACCCGATAACCTAACTTAGGTTTTCCAACCATCTTCCAATGTCCAATGTTCTTTCCTTGAACATTCTCTGGACATTCTCCCCTTAGGTTGACCCGATAACCTAACTTGGGTTCTCAATAATTCTCCCCCTCATCAAAAAGAAATCCAATGTTTTTCCTCGAACATTCCTTGACATTCTTCCCCTAGCTTAGGTTAACCCGATAACCTAACTTGGGTTCTCCAATAATTCTCCAATGAACACTCTCCCTTTTTGACACACATCAAAAAAAAGGAGATATCAAGGTCAAGAGTTTCTTCCTAATGAAAGTCCCATACCTTTCATTGAAACTCTTAATTTCCCCTTGATACTAAACTTAACAATCAACTTAGTGATAATCCCATATCACTAATCCTCGAAAGTCTTAAGGAGTAAAAACCCCCTAAAAGTCAACTTCCCTTGACAATTAGTCAAAACTCCCCTAAAGGTCAACTCCCCTTGACCATTGCACCAACAATGTCTTGAGAGTTTCAAACCTTTAGAAATCAAATCAACTCCCAAAACTGAAATTTCACACCTGAAAATCGGAAATGCTCGATCGGTCCCGATCAGGGCCTTCACCAGATCGCACTGTCGAACTCGGATCGGTCTGCAGACCGATCCACACTCTGGATCGGTCCGCATCGATCAGATCTTCTCGGATCGGTCCCCGGACCGATCCAGCCACTGAAATCAGAACTTCTGATTTTCCCTTCCGGAAAATCAGAAACTCTTAATAAATTCAAGAAAATTCCAAAAATTACGAAACTTTGAGGATACATTCCTCATATCATACACTATCATGGAAAAATAGTTTTCTATGAAAATAGTTTCCATTTTTCAATCTTGATACAAAGTTCAAAAACTTTGAGATAGTTCAAGTTTAAACCAACTTTGTATCACAATGTTCAATGATGAATGCAATCACTAAGATGGCTTCATCAATGTTTTTCAAATCAATTTTAAAATGCTTTTAAAACCATTTGAATTTAGGACCATAATCTTAGGACTATATGTACATGACTTGTACACAAGTTTTCCCTATGATCCTCCATTTCTTGAATTAGGCTCATCTAGGTACAAAAACTATGCACCTTGATCCTAACTCATGATCCTAATATCTCACATACATCTAAAATGTATCAAACACATCCAAGTCAATGTTGATGTGAGATATGGGTTTAGGTATCTTAGACTAAGGTCTCATGCATTTTCTAAACACAAATTTGATCTCAATATCAAAATGTGTTTTTCATCCTTAAATCAATTTCATTGATTATTAATGCAAGAGATGATGACATGGCATGAAATGATATCATAAGTAAAGACATGTGCCAATGTCATGATGTCATGGCATAAAGTTTGAAAACTTAAATAAACATGACATATAGATAACCTAAGCATTATCATGACATTTCAAATGATAATAAAATAAATATGATGTCATGGCATGACATATGACAACAAATCATGGCAAGTTAGCACAAATAAAATACCTAAATTCCCTATCTAAGTATCCTTAGCCTTGGCTAACTTAAAATCTAACCCTAGATTGCCCATATATCCCTAAGAGAAAACCAAAATCCCAATTATGGTATTTCTCTAGGTTTTCTTAAATTGTGCCAAATAAGATTAAAATCGATATTTTTCAAATATGGCACAATTTACTCTTCAAGGAGTAAATAGTAATTCTTTTTCATTTTCAAAGGTTCACAAAACCTTGAAAATGCTCCTTGAGTGTCAATTTCCTCAAAGTTGGGTTAACTACCCTTCTTATTGGAGTTGACACTCTCTAACACATCTATGGGATAGAGAAGATGCTCCTAGGAACCCAATATTTATGTGAGCTCATTGGGTTCACTAAATATTCACTAGGGATGACTTCCCTAGCAACCCTCCTAATGACCCTCTTAGGCTTTGAAGCCTTGGTCATTTGGGACTCATCAAGATCAACTCTAGGGGTGACTCCCCTTGTGACCTTGGTGGTGGTCTTCCTAGCCCTAGGTTTTGTTCCATAATCGAATGGAACATTGTGGTAAGTGGGCTTGACCACTTGGGACTTAGGTTTGTGACCCAAACCTTTCTTGTCCTTGGACATTGGTTTTTGACCCTTAAACCCTAGAGATGACTTCTCCAAGTTCTTAAGAGCCTTTTCCAAAGTATCAAGTCTTGACCTCAAGACTTGATTCTCCTTCTCTAACACCTCAAGTTTTGATTTATCATTTTTCTTTGAGGTATTCCTAGGCATATGTCTAGATGATTTGGGATTTCTACCTAGATTTTCCTTAGCCTTAGATGAGTTAATTCTAGGGTTGGCTTTCCTAGTGTTATCCTTATCTAGGCTCACATGTTTGGCACCTAAACATGTGTATCGATTTCTATAATTAACATGCTTATCATTCTTGACAATAGCAATAAGGCTACTAGCATGCATCCTACTAGAATTGCAAGAGTGTGCCTTAGAGATTACCTTAGGGTTTGCCCTAGCTCCCCCTATACATGTGCTCGATCTCTTGTCCTTGTGAGATTGCCTCCCTCTCGGACATTGGCTCCGATAATGTCCCCTTCGCTTGCATTGGAAGCACATCACGTGCTCCTTGCTCTTGCGTATCGGGACTCCGACTTCCTTGATCTTTGGCGCCGGTGGAGTCTTCCTAACCCTCTTTGGACATTTACTCTTGTAATGTCCAAATTCCCTACACTCAAAGCATAGTATATGCAATTTATTTGAAATTGAAATGCTTGAGTTACCTAGGGTTGAGGATAGATGAAGACTTTCTTCTTCATCCCTTCCGGAGGTAGAAGCTTCTTCCTCTTGCTCCATTCTTGAAGAAGAACTCTCCTCCTCTTCTTCCTTAGATGTTGAGTAGCCCTCAACTTCTAATTCCTCTTCTCCATGATGTGAGCTACTTGGCTCACTTGACTCCTCTTCATGGCTTGAAGTGGAGTTCCCCTTATGGAACTTAGCCAAGTTGTTCCACAACTTTTTGGCATTGTTGTATCCACCTATCCTACACAATATATCGTTAGGTAATGAGAATTCAAATATTTTCATTACCTCGTCGTTGATTGTGGATTGGTGGATTTGCTCCTTCGTCCACTTCTTCTTCTCAAGAGGTTTTCCTTCTTTATCCATCGGAGGAGTGAAACCTAATTGTACACAACTCCAATTTTCAATGTTAGTCATAAGGAAATACTTCATCCTTACCTTCCAATACGCGAAATCGTCGCGATTGTAGAAGGGTGGAATGGTGATGTCTTCTCCGAGTTGATCCATCTCTAGCTTGTGCTCCCTCGGGTGTTAATCCGGCGAAGAGCGACCTTGCTCTGATACCACTTGTTAGGATCCTTCGTACTCGGCTAGAGAGGGGGGTGTGAATAGCCGACCCCAATCTTTCGCGTTTCTTCCTACGATTAGGTTAGTGCAGGGGAAATACAACGTAGAAAGAAAACAGGAGAAGAAAGACAAACCTTAACACAAGGATGTAACGAGGTTCGGAGATTAGGGCTCCTACTCCTCAGCGTGTCCGTAAGGTGGACGAGTCCAGTCAATCCGTCGGTGGATGAGTCCCCGGAGAACCGACTAATACAATATACTCCTTGTGGGTGGAGAAACCTCGCCACAAACGTTTGCAATAGCAAACAAAGAGTACAAGAACAGTAAGAAAAGCAATACAATATGAATACAATAGTACTCTACCAATTTCTTGCTTTCTTGTCGACTGGAGGTGAAGCAGCAACTTCACAACCCAAACGCAGCAGCTTGTCGACGACGGGAAGCTTACGCGAAGCTTCGGAGGCGAGCTCAATCAAAGCTCAGTTGAAGCAGAAGCTTCAGCAGCAGAAGAACAGAAGTTCTAGAGGAAGAGATTAAGTCCCAGCAACGAAGCCCCGGACCCCTTTATACCTGCACCTGCGAAGAAGATAAAGAAGACACAGAATCTAGTCGTTGTGTCGCAACGGCTAGTGCGTGGACCGATCAGGCTGAAGCCTGATCGGTCCAGATCCTCTCTGATCGGTCTGCAGACCGATCAGGACCTGTTCTGATCGGTCCCCAGACCGATCAGCACTCTTCACAGAGAACTCACCCAAGTTCTCTGTTCGTCTCCTGATCGGTCTGTGGACCGATCAGGGTGCATGTGGATCGGTCCACAGACCGATCCTCTCCTTTTCTCTTTGCCTTCTGTTCGCTTTCTGATCGGTCTGCAGATCGATCAGATAGCATACAGTAGCATACTGTTTGGTTACTGATCGGTCACCAGACCGATGAGATAACCCAGTGTATCACTGGATCAATCCACTGATCGATCCAGAGCTTGGTTTTTGCCCAAACCAAGTCCCAAACCTTTCAAACCAACATCCGGTCAACCTTGACCTGTTGGTATATCATACTTAGCATCCGGTCACTCCATTGACCTGCTAAGACTTCCCACCAAGTGTCCGGTCAATCCCTTTGACCCACTTGGACTTTTCTCTTCGTGTCAAGTATCCGGTCACTCCCTTGACCTACTTGACCTTCTCAACACCAGATGTCCGATCACCCTTGATCCATCTGGATTTTCCCTTGCCCGGCTTCACTCACCAGGACTTTCACCTAGCTTCACTCACTAGGGTTTTCACCTGGCTTCACTCACCAGGATTTCCATCACTGCCTGGCTTCACTCACCAGGACTTTCACTTTCACCTAGCTTCACTCACTAGGATTTTCACCTGGCTTCACTCACCAGGATTTCCCGACTGCCTGGCTTCACTCACCAGGACTTTCCACACTGCCTAACATCCCAGTTAGGACTTCCCCACTGCCTGGCTTCACTCACCAGGACTTTCCGACTGCCTGGCTTCACTCACCAGGACTTCTCCGACTGCCTGGCTTCACTCACCAGGACTTTTCCCCGTGCCAAACTCCCTGTTTGGACTTTTCCAGTGCCAAGTCTCCATACTTGGACTTTTCCGGTGCCAAGCTCCCTGCTTGGACTTTTCCGTTGCCAAGTCTCCATACTTGGACTTTTTCCCGAATCAGGTCAACCAGGTCAACCTTGACCTACGGTTGCACCAACCATCTCCCAAACATCTATTCTTGTCAAACATCAAGAATAGAACTCTCTTTTCGTCAAACATCAACATGCAACTCAACTAGGTCAACCTTGACCTAAGGTTGCACCGACAATCTTCCTAAGTCAAACATCAAAATACAACTCGAGTCAAGTCAACTTGAGTCGGGTCAACCAGGTCAACCTTGACCTAAGGTTGCACCAATAGAGATTAGGTTCATATGATGAACCAATTGGATTAGGTTCATGTGATGCACCAAAGATTGGATTAGGATTAATTCAAATTAGACTTATTGAGTTAGACTCAATTAGATTCAATTGTTGAATGAGTCTAATTTAAAGTTGATTCATTAAGTTAATTTATATTAATGAATTAAGATTCATTAAATTGAAATTGACTTGAATCAAAGGTTGGATTTAACTCAACAAGGAAGAGAAGTGGTCAATTTTGACTTGACCAAATGGGAAGTTGAAACATCAAGTTTGACTTGACCAAATGTTACTTGATGAAGGTTGACTCATTCTACATGGCATGACTAACCAATACATCCTTGCCACATCATCTCCACATCATCTAGGGAGAGCAAGAGGCATGGAATGCCAAGAGCCAAAGACCCTTGGCATTCCATGTGTGGCCGACCAAAAATGAATAAGAGATTCATTGGCATTGATTGGGGGTGATGAATGTCTTCTTCCTCCTTAGCTCTTTCTTGTTCCCCATCTTCTCTTGCCGAGAGTTCCAAGCAAGAAAGGTGAAGGTGAGTGAGTTTAATTCAAAGAAGAAAGGGTAAGTGAAAGTCACATAAAGGGCTTTAGAGAAGTGTATGTGATTTATTCTGATCTCTTCTTCTTTTCTCCTTTCTTCTTCCAATCCCATTCGAGAGCCCTTGAGAGTGCTAGCACACTTGTGGTGCTCTTTTCTCCATCTAGAGTGGTTTGAGAATCACTTCTTGTTCGTGTGGATACTACTAGAGGTGTGTACGCTTGAACACACTTAAGATCCGAAGGACCTTGGACGAGCGAGATTTGCGAAGGGCTTCGCTTCAAAGGTATACTTCTTATAATGTAGATCTAAAGTAGATCTAGAGTAGAAAACTATGTACATGAAATTTTTTTGTCTTTGCACGGATCCAGTGGCTAAGAACTTCGGGGTTTCCGAACGCAAAAAATGATTTTTGCATCTTGAAAGTTCCTACAGATGCATGCTCGGACACGTTGAGTTTTTATCCCAAGACCTTATGTGGCAATACCTTATTTCTTAACCACCACATCGCCCCAAGGGGACAACAAATAATGTACTATAGCACAATGATTTAACATAATCTAAAGACTCTTTTGTTAATCAATAACCCTAAGAGATGTCAATTTTTAAAATCTTCACAATCCAATTTAGCACAAGCTCATTAAAGGACCTAGACTTGTCAATTACTGCCATACTCCTATTGCTGCTAATTAAAGGACCTAGTCTTATCATATTTACTCCACACCACCAAAATGTTCCTAAGACTCTCTTAGTTCAAACCATGTCAAGATTTTAAAATTATAGACATTATATGATCATCAGCAAATTTTGGACAAAATTCCTTGATAATTATGTTAAGGTCATGAAGATTTTAAAATTCACATCTATCATTTTAGGCTATGGAATCTATGCTTGGTTACACTCAGAAGGCTCCCAAGTGTATAATAGTCCTAATTTTAAGTGATTCTGAGGTTGCCAAAATTATTAACGAGTCTTGGTCAAAACTCGTTGATAACTCTACAATGTCTAGAATTTCAAAATCTTGACATAGTCTGACTAGAAGAGTGTTAGGAACCCTTTGATGGTTGGTGAGCAAGTATGATAGACCTAAATCCTTTAATAAGTTTATATTAAATTGTCTTAAGATTATGAAGATTTTAAAAATTCATATATCTCAATTTAAGCTATAGAATTTAGGTCTAAAAGCATGATTACACTCAGGAAACTCCTAGGAGTGTAATGACTATGATTTTAAATGATTACGAGGTCTCTAAAAACATTAAAGAATTTTGATCAAAATTCGTTGATGACCTTAGGTACTTTAGAAACACTTCTAGTCGAGTTCATTACACTCTTTATATCATCTTGAGTGTAATCCTGCTTTCATACATGGATTTCATAACTTAAATGAAGAACTATGAGTTTGCAAAATTGACCTAGTGAGCTGTGTAATGGTCTTGCTATAGCACAAAAGTTTAGTATATGACTAATGAGTTATGGGTAGCCAACTGTTGATCACAAATATAATATAGTAAATTTAGAATTTAATTAATACATTCAATATTAGTCAATTGCTGGTGAATGAGTAATCAAATGCTGATTGATCTGTCTAAAAATTATAAAGAAAATTAGCTGGGTATATAATTTTTGGGTTGACTATATGTAGACCTCACTCTATTCTACAATACAAGAAATGCTAGTGCCGAGCAAGGGAAGGGATCCCCGGTGTTGGCCCTCTAACGCTCAAATCAGTCACTGGAAAAATGGAAGAAAGTGGAGCAATAGTAAGCATAGACATGAATAGTGAATAGTGCATACCTCCGTCAGTGCATGAACCCCCCTTTATATAGCACCCCAGTGGGCGACGTGCACGTGTCTCAAGGTGCAGGCATGCTTCCCTAACCATCCTATGAAAAGACTTGTTAGGAAAGTATCTGTGATACCATACCTTAACAGGGCATGCAAATCCTTGATAAGATAGTAGAAGCTTCTATCGTACAATCTACCTGTTGACTATGCCTCGTTATCAGCGGCATTATCTCCCAAAGATATATAAAGAGATATAAAAGGGGTCCCACTATTTGGCCGAGTGGGGGAGATGCTCGACCGGGGATCCTTGTCCTGTCGACATAAGCTAATCTTCTCCATAATCCCTTGGCTCGGTTGATTGTTTCCACCTTACCGGACCAGCGCTTTGGTCGCCTTAGCGTTCCTCCACTTCATGATGAGCATATGATATTCTAGCCGTAGTGCTCTTGGCTATCCGAGCGTTCCGCTCGGACAAGCCACTTACCGATCAGACACTTCATGCCCGATCGACAACTACAGTAGACCTCTGCTCGGCCCACCTTTGGCAGCCTGTTGGTTCTCTGGCGTTGACTACCCTGATTTTAACCTCCACGTTGGCTACTATCTCTGCCCTTGACCCGCACTTAGTAGGCCCCCCTTTATCACCGCATCACAAGCCTTCCCCTCAAGTCTAGTCGAAGGAGGCTGGAAGTCCGACTGACTGAACAAGTAGTGTCTTGGGTGGATTTCACATCCGATCGGAAATTATAGGTTCAAACACACCACTCAGCTACCTTGCTTCTATGGGTTTAGATCCGCCGCTTAGCTATCATATGACATGAGTTTATAGTTGTCGTTGGTTATGTCTTAGTCCTAGTTTTGTGCCAATCGGAATGGCTAACAGCAACACTTAGCAAATTTTCCATTTCTCAGCGCTTTCTTGGATAAGCACCCTTTGATGGTTACTGACGCCATCTCAATTTTTGGAAGACTGTGTAAATCTCCGATCATTATGGCCGAGCACGTTGCTCATGCCTTTTAATTAAGTCTCATTAATGCTTCCTCGTTCCCAGCTGTCACGTGTCTCACTCTCTACCGTCGCACGCTTGACGTGATAGGCGGATATCTGTTGATGATGTGACAAGCACCTCTTTAAATTCTATAGGCAGATCTTGTCCTTGCTTTTTGTAATCCTTGATTGGACAGCCTAGAGCGGTCATCCCCTAGGTTTATAAACCTTTCTTCACTATCGTATGTGTTGGAACCCTATGGTAGTTTTGATGTGATTAGCCAGGTTAAGTTAGGTTTTGCTATGTTTGATCCTTGTGTCTAAGTGTGCATGAACTTAGGAACACAAGAAGTCGAGCGGAAGACGCAGCTAGCGAGAAAGATAACACGGGAAGGGAGCCAACGGGTTTGGTGCATCCTACGGATGAGGTGCTATGGAAGAGTACACCGATAGACGAGAATGACGTGCATGATGTTCTAAGGGACAAGAAGCCGGAGAGGAAGCTTGCTCGAGGAGAAGGCTGGAAAATGGGTTCGGGTGAGCCTTATCCCGGATGGTCGCAATCACCCAAGAGATCGGAGCTACAGAAGAGAAAAAGGAAGGTTGGAAATACTATTAGAGGTGCCTTCAAAGGGAGTTGAAGTCGCCTCTGAGGCGCCTTAGCGCGCCTCCGCACCTTCACTATGGAAGGTGCCTTCCATGGCTGGAAGGCGCCTTCGATGAACAGTACGAAGGCGCTTTCTATCCCTATGAAAGGTGCCTTCGACCAGGTTGAGTTAAGCCATTGCCAAAGGATAAAGCTTTATCCTTTGGTACCTCGCTAGAGGCGCCTTCCAGCCTGTTGGAGGTGCCTTCTAGCCTCAGATAAGATTTTCTAGGGGCTATAAAAAAACCTCTGCACCTAGGAAATAGATATCAACTCTAATATTTATTTCCTAGCACATTTCTGAGCTTTTAATGAGTGTAATAGGTTTCTCTGTCTACACGAAGGAGATCTTTTCAGCGCTTTCTTTTACCTTGGATTAACAACCACCTATGTTGTAACCAAGTAATTCCTTTGTGTCTCTTGTTTAATTATTTGTCCAATTTCTTTTTATAAGTGTGCTACTAATCTAAGTTGAAAGATCAAGAAGGTATTTATTTTTATTTTTGATAGGCAATTCACTCTCTCAAGTCGACCGCCAAGGGTCTCAACAAGTGGTATCAGAGCCCAACCGCCTCAAAAGGACCAACCGCCGACTGAAGCACCGAAACGATAGCCGGACCAATAATCTATCTGCTAAAATTCGAGGGAGAATTTGCTTCTTGGAAGAAATGCATGGAGGTATTTTTTAAAATCAATTTTGATTTATTGTTAATATTAAAAATATAGATTTGTAACACTGAAAGACAAAGCGGAGTATCAATGGAAAAAAGGAGCAAGCAGATTTTGTGGCAAATGGATGAGCCGAATTCCATCTACTGAGCGTGCTACCTCCGCAAGAAGTCAATAAAATTGGCGCCTACGAATCAACAAAGGAACTTTGAGAGAAGTTCCTGGAACTATATGAAGGTACGTTTGAAGTCAAACTCTCAAAATAGGATCTACTTTGGAACCAAATCAGCAATCTCTGAATGGAAAAAGGCCAATCGTTTGCTCAACTCACGGAAGAATCAAGGAGCTAATCACTAGCCTAACAAACCTCGGAGAAACGATAACAATCGGGATACGCTAAGGTATGCTTTAAATGTGTTCCTAAGAATACCGGAATGGACATTTATAGTAGACTCCTACTATATCTGAAGTGAGTACTTTAGAAAATCTTTCTTCCACTTTCGAATTATACGAATCTTGGTGTGCAGGACAAAAAAAAGGACTGAGTCAGAACATTGCCCTAAAGGCAAGAATGGATGATCTTGACTCTGAAGAGTTAATTAATGGAGACGAAGCGGTTTTAATGGTAAGAAAATTTAGTAAATACATTAAATCTAATAAATTTAATAAGTCATAGGCAAAGAAGTACTTTCGGAGTAAAAGAAAGGTCCGATGTTACAACTATCAAGGGGAAGGGTACATCAAAGATAAATGCCCTAAACTAAAGAAGAAGGAGAAAGACAAGGGCAATAGACCAAAGCACAAGAACTTGAAGGTCATATGGGATGAATCATCATCTTCTAAGTCTGAGATCGAGGCCTTCTTCGGACTAGCCCTACTAGCCGACCACCAAGAAGAAGATGAAAGCAGCTCAGAAATGAGTATCGATGAAGGGGGAGAATCATTAGAAGGAAGCTGCAATGAAGGGGGAGCATCAGAACATGAGGTAAGGTACGTGCACTATCTCCCAAGCAGTCGTTTAGTTTCATTAAGATTCTTTCCAAGGATTTGGTAAAATTAGAAAAAGAGAACATTGATTTAAAAAAGACAATTAAATAGTTTAAAACTAGAAAATGATAAATTGAAAATGTAAATCAAAACTTTGGAAAAAGAACATGCATGTTAAATTAAGTAAAGTTCAAAAAATTAGAAATTATGGAAGGTGTTACGCACCACAAGTATACGGTTACATCGTCAGTAATAAAAGAATATCGAATCCATAGGGACTGGTTATAATCACTAAGGATGTCTCAAAAGAGAATTACCTAAACAATCGAACAAGAGATTATATGACCTAAGAAATGACTAAGAATTAGAAGTAAAGGTTAAATGTAGAAACTCAGTTTTGTGAAGGTTCTAGCTAAACATCATTGAATCAATAAGATGGCAAATCCTTGAATCTTACATCAATTTACATCATAAATACTCTCTCCATCCTAGAACAAAAGATCTACTCCATAGAATACAAGAAAAGAACCGAAGACAAGAAGATCGTCAACATTTCGATCTAAATCAAGATGATAGAATAGGAATGTTTATCTCAATACGACGAGTGATCTTTGGAACCAATCCACTGCTCCTGGAGACAAATCTTGGATGGAAAACTCCTCTTGAATGTTGGAAACTGTGCCTAAGAATTGATCTCCCCAAAAGGGAGGGCTCTCCCTTTCAAAGAGGAAGAATCCCTATATATAGAAGAGGGAATTTGGACGCCACACGACCTAGGACACGGCTGTGTGAGATTCACACGGCCTTAGCATTCCCCTTCTCGGCCAAGGTCACACGGTCTTGCCAAGCTTAATCCCTGGTTGGCTTGCACGACCATGCAAATCCACACGGCCTAGTCAGTCTTCGTCTCTGGAAGTGTCAAACAGTCGTGTGGCATAGACTGCCATGTCATTCTTTGGCTCTGGAAAGGCTACACAGCCGTGTACTGGCTGACTTGAAAAGGTGGCATGACCATGTCATCTCCACACGGCCAGGGCATTCCCCTTTGTTGTTGATGCTGCACGACCCTATCATCACCACACGACCAGGGTATTCCCCCTTGCTGTTGATGCTGCACGACCCTGTCATCACCACACAACCAGGGCCATTTCCCTTGGCATGACCGTGTGGCCCTCATGGCTAGTGTCAACTTCCTTCATTTTAATTGCAGAATTGATTATGAGCAGCAATTCTTCTCCAAATTCGACTCTTGAAAACAGAAAATGTATAAGAGCAGATCTCCGAACAAAGAAGAGTAATTATGCTAAAAGTTAAGCAAAAATCATGAAAGTGCATAGACAAAGAATATATAAAATATAAGAATGTGCGTCAAAACATGACAAACAAACGTATAAAATCTGCGCACATTACACCCCCAGACTTACACTTTTGCTTGTCCTCAAGCAAAATGTCGCAATAAAGATTCATGTATTCAATAATGCATCATAATCCTTAATGCACTTTTCTAACTCTATCTACAAGTTTCATTAATAAGGATGATCAGAGAAATAACCCAAGTATGACTTAAGCATAAGTCTCTTGTGCACAGTACAAATAAATGACCCAAACCCTTTAAGTTACAATCTTTGTCCTAGTCAAGTCGTCATCCAATTGAGTTCCTAATGTTTTCGGTGATAGACACTTACCTACCACACACTTGGTTCATACTTCTCAATCAACCCAAGGTCTCAAAGGCGTGCTCGATATCAAGAGAACCATAGCAGTCATTTCTCTAATAACCTAATTCGGTCTCAAAGGGATGACTTGCTAGTTTCCACTCACGACAACCGTTTTTTATATCCCTGTTTTCAATATTTTTTTTTCATTCCACTTTTTTTTCATTCACTTTTTTTCATTCATTAAGTGATTGCATTGTGCAACACTTAAACACATAAGTTCATAAGCACATAAGTTGGGATATTTTAATTTTTCCAAATGAGCTTACAAGATTCGAGCCTCATCCAGTAACCAAAATGAAGTTTGAGAAGTCACCATGGAGACCAAGTACTAAACAAATAGGATGAATCATGACTATTTCAATGATATTAACTATTCAAGCTCAAGTTATGTGAAGTGAAGGTAAGATCCTTAAGGTTAAGCCAAAACTCAAACTTATTTCCATATGATACTTAGCTCACAACATGCTACTCAAGATAGAGAAAAGAGGTACACTAAACATACTAGCATCATTTACAATATCATGAATCAAGATACAAACGTGCTAACAATTTGCTTTTGGACAAGTAAGCATAAAAGTGAGGATTGATGTTTCTTCAATAGGGATGCCACAAAACACTTTAAAAGACAGTCAAATGACTGTCAAAAACAATCCAAACAAACACAACAAATGCAAGACAAGAACAAAAATACAAAAAATTGGAAAATGCAAAAAATTTTTAGGTTACAAACCACCCCCCCCCCCCCTCCAAGACTTAAACTTTTCATCGCTCCGATGAAATTAATATGGTGGTGGAGGTGGACGAGGGAAAGGAGGTCTACGTGGACAACCAATAGGAAAACATGGAGTCTCAATCAAGATCTTATGATATTCATGTTGGTTAGTCCTAGGAAAATGTACCGGTTCCACTGTACAAAATTTTTTTTGTACAAGTGTCGAACCTTTCCTTAAATAACCTATTGGGTTTTTTAGAAGTTAAATTAGGAATCGCATACGGAACTTAACATCATTGATTCCAAATTTAACTTATCTATTCTTAATGGTTTAGATTTGAATCGCAAGCGGAACTTAACACTATTGATTCAAATCCACCTATGTTATTAATTCCATTAAATATTAATTTCCAAAATTGGCTTCCAGGACTGCATGGCGAGGCACATGACCTTCTTGGATATGGGAGCAACCACCACCGCCTAGACAAAGCCTTTTAAGGAAAGCTAATATTTAATTTCCATAAATAACTCTAGGTTTAACCAAAAAGAACAATCGAATCACAAATTTGAAAAATAAAACAAAAGAAACATAAATTCGAAACAAATCCGAAAACTCTAGAATCATATGCCTCTTGTGTTTGGTATTTCCAAAAATAACTATACAAAGAAAAACTAGTATGATGCGGAAAACAATTACTAGTTATACCTTTCTTTGTAAGCAAAAATAACCTCTTGATCTTCTACCGTATTCCTCTTCTAACCTCGGACGTTGTGTGGGCAACGATCTTCTGAGACGAGAACCACCAAGCACCTTCTTCTTCCTTCAAGGTTTCGGCCACCACAATTCTCCAAGAGAAGTAGAGGTCCGACCACCACCACCAAGCTCCAAGGGATGCAAGAAACAAAACCTCCTTTCTCTCCTTCTTCTCCTAGCTAGAACTGGCCACCATCAAGAGCTCCAAGAGGGGTTGCCACCGGCCACAAGAAGAAGAGAAGAGGGAGAAGCTAGGGCCGACCACCAAGGAGGAAAAGAGAGGAAGAATAGAATAGAGTCGTTCACCATGAAGGTACCTCTACCCCCCTCTTTTATAATCCTTGGTCTTGGCAAATAAGGAAATTTAATTAAAAAACTTCCTTAATTCTTTTGCCATGAAAAGGAAAAATTTATTTAATTAAAAACAATTTTCCTTTTCATTATTACATGGCCGACCAGTTATTTCCCCAAAACAAGGAGAATTTTAATTAAAACAAAAATTAAAACTTCCTAATTTGTTTCCGAAAATTTATAAAAAATTTCTCCAATAATTTTTCTCTTCATGGTGGGTTATAAAAAGGAAATTTTATAAATTAAAATATTTCTTTTAAACATGTGGATAATTTCCAAAAAGGAAAGTTATCTCTAAAAATTAAAATCTCTTTCCAATCTACAAATAAGGAAAGATATCAAATCTTTTCTTAATCTTTTGTAGAAACTAATAAAAGAGAATATTTAATTTTTAAAACTCTCTTTTAAATTATGATCATGGTTAAAAAGGAAAATTTTCTCAAAATTAAAATCTCCTTTCAATCTACAAATAAGGAAAGATTTCAAATCTTTTCTTAATTTTTTGTAGAAAGCTATAAAAGGAAATATTTAAATTTTAAACTCTCTTTTAAAACCATGATATCCACATAAGAAATAATTTTAATAAAAATTCTTTTTAATATTCTAGTGGCCGGCCACCTAAGCTTGGGACCCAAGCTTTGGCAGACCACCTTTAATTGGCTCCATCAATAGCTTTGGCCGGCCCTAGCTTGGGCTCCAAGCTAGCTTGGCCGGCCACCTTAAGGTGGGTAGAAAGGTGGGTATAGGTGGGTATAAATCCCTATATACAAGAGGCTACGATAGGATCCGAGAGGAGGAATTGGTTTTGGTCTCCCGATGAAAATAAGCTTCCCGTGTTCGCCCTGAACACGCAACTTAATTCCATCAATAATAATTCATTCCACTAAAGAACTATTATTGAACTACCACACTAATCCCAAATTATATTTTGGGCTCCTTCTTATTATGAGTGTGTTAGTCTCCCTGTGTTTAAGATGTCAAATGCCCACTAATTAAATGAGTTACTGACAACTCACTTAATTAATATCTTAGTCCAAGAGTAGTACCACTCAACCTTATCGTAATGTCGGACTAAGTCCACCTGCAGGGTTTAACATGACAATCCTTATGAGCTCCTCTTGGGGATATTATTGTTGGTGCAACCTTAGGTCAAGGTTGACCTGGTTGACCCGACTCAAGTTGACCTGACTCGAGTTGTATTTTGATGTTTGACGAAAATAGAAGAGTTGTATTTTGATGGGAGATTGTTGGTGCAACCTTAGGTCAAGGTTGACCTGGTTGACCCGACTCGAGTTGTATTTTGATGTTTGACGAAAACAGAAGAGTTGTATTTTGATGGGAGATTGTTGGTGCAACCTTAGGTCAAGGTTGACCTGGTTGATCAGACTCGAGTTGACTTGACTCGAGTTGTGTTTTGATGTTTGACGAGTTATGTTTGACGTGAACAGAAAAGTTGTATCTTGATGTTTTACAAGGATACAAGCTTGGGAGATTGTGGGTGCAACCTGTGGTCAAGGTTGACCTGGTTGACCCGAGGTGAGTTGACCTGACTCGAAAAAGTCCAAGCAGGGAGCTTGGCATGATAAAAGTCCAAGAAGAGAGTTTGGCATGGTGAAAATTCCAAGCAGGGAGCTTGGCACGGGAAAAGTCCAAGTATGGAGACTTGGCACGAGAAAAGTCCAAGTATGGAGACTTGTCACGGAGAAGTCCAAGTATGGAAGCTTGGCACATGGGAAGTCGGAGAGGGCTCGGTAGCTCGTTCTCCGGACTGTGGTCAGAGAGGGCTCGGGAGCTCGTTCTCTGGATCAGATGGAAGTCGGAGAGGGCTCGGTAGCTCGTTCTCTGAACTGTGGTCAGAGAGGGCTCGGTAGCTTGTTCTCTGGACCGGATGTGGAAAGTCCTGGTGAGTGAAGCTAGGCAGTTGTGAAAACCCTAGTGAGTGAAGCTAGGTGAAAGTCCTGGTGAGTGAAGCCAGACAGTGGGAAAGTCCTGGTGAGTGAAGCCAGGCAGTGGGAAAGTCCAGGTGAGTGAAGCCAGGTGAAAACCCTAGTGAGTGAAGCTAGGTGAAATTCCTGGTGAGTGAAGCCGGGCAAGGGAAAATCCAAATGGATCAAGGGTGATCGGACATCTGGTGTTGAGAAGGTCAAGTAGGTCAAGGGAGTGACCGGATACTTGACACGAAGAGAAAAGTCCAAGTGGGTCAAAAGGATTGACCGGACACTTGGTAGGGAGTCTTAGCAGGTCAAGGGAGTGACCAGATGCTAAGCATGAGATACCAATAGGTCAAGGTTGACCGGATATTGGTTTGGAAGGCTTGGGACTTGGTTTGGGCAAAAACCAAGCTCTGGATCGATTAGTGGATCGATCCAGTGATACACTGGGTATCTGGATCGGTCTGGTGACCGATCAGTAACCAAACAGGAGCCTACTGAGTGTTATCTGATCGGTCTGCAGACCGATCAGGAAACAACGATCAGAAGGCAAGAAGCTCGGGAGAAAAGGAAGGGGATCGGTCCCTAGACCGATCAGAGGAAGCTCTGATCGGTCCCTAGGACCGATCAGGATCTTCCTGGACCGATCAGGAGCATGCCTGATCGGTCCAGACCTTAAGCACGGAAAGGTCCAGGTCCAGGCTTAGCCTGATCGGTCCCCATGACCGATCAGGAGCTTTGTGGACCGATCTGGATGGAGCCTGATCGGTCCAGAACTATCCGTTGTGAGTGACAACGGCTATCTCCGTCTTCTTCGCTGTCCTCTTTGCAGTGCAGGTTATAAAAGGAGATCGAGGGCTTCTAGGCGCTTTCTTCTTCCTCTCCTCAGCTGCTGTTCTTCTGACTGCTGTGATCTGAGCTTTGCTGAGCTCGCTTCTGCTTGAAGCTTCGTGTGAGCTTCATCGGCTGGTTCCTGCTGTTGTAGGCGTCTTGTGAAGCTGTTACTTCATCCAGTCGAAGACGAGAAGGCAAGCGAGTATTTGTACATTCATTTTGTATTTTGTTCTTGCTCTTCTTTGTATCTCCATATTGCTGTTGCAAGCTATTGTGGCGAGGTTTCTCCACCCACAAGGAGTATTCATTAGCCGGTTCTCCGGGGACTCATCCACCGACGGATTGATAGGGCTCGTCCACCTTACGGACACGCCGAGGAGTTGGAGTATCACCTCCGAACCTCGTTACATCCATCGTGTTAGGTTTGATTTTCTTCTCCTTCCTAGTTTCGTTTCTTGTTTTTATTTCCGCTGCGCTAACCCTAGTTTGTAGAAAGAAACGCGAATTTGGGGTCGGCTATTCACACCCCCCCTCTCTAGCTGCGACCATCGATCCTAACAAGTGGTATCAGAGCGAGGTCGCTCTTCGCCGGATTAACACCCGAGGGAGCACAAGCTAGAGATGGATCAACTCGGAGAAGACATCACCATTCCACCCTTCTACGATCGTGACGACTTCGCGTTTTGGAAGGTAAGAATGAAGTACTTTCTTATGACTAACCTTGAAAATTGGAGTTGTGTTCAATTAGGTTTCAAGCCTCCGATGGACAAGAAAGGAGAAACCCTAGAGAAGATGGAGTGGACCAAGGAACAAGTCCACCAATCCCTAGTCAACGATGAGGTATTGAAAATTTTTGAATTTTCTTTACCTAATGATGTTTTGTGTAGGATAGGTGGATATAACAATGCCAAGGAGTTGTGGAACAACTTGGCAAAGTTCCATGAGGAGAACTCCACTTCAAGTCATGGAGAGGAGTCAAGTGAGCCAAGTAGCTCACTTCATGGAGGAATGGATTTAGAAGTTGAGGGCCACTCAACATCTAAAGAAGAAGAGGAGGAGAGTTCTTCTTCAAGTTCGGAGCAAGAAGAAGAAGCTTCTACCTCCGGAAGGGATGAAGGAGAGAGCTTCCATCCATCCTCAACCCTAGGTAACTCAAGCCATTTAATTTCAAATAAATTACACATAATGTGCTTTGAGTGTAGGGAATTTGGGCATTACAAGAGTAAGTGTCCAAAGAGGGTTAGAAAGACTCCACCGGCGCCAAAGGTCAAGGAAGCCGGAGTCCCAACACGCAAGGGCAAGGAGCACATGGTGTGCTTCCAATGCAAGCGAAGGGGACACTATAGGAGTCAATGTCCGAGGGGGAGGCAACCTCACAAGGACAAGAGACCGAGCACGTCAATAGGGGGAGCTAAGGCAAACCCTAAGGTAATCTCCAAGGCACATTATTGCAATAATAATAAGACACATGCTAGTAGCCTTATTGCTATTGTTAATAATGGTAAGCATGATAACATTAGAAATCGATACACATGCTTAGGTGCCAAACATGTGAGCCTAGATAAGGATAACACTAGGAAAGCCAACCCTAGAATTAACCCATCTAAGGCGAAGGAAAACCTAGGTAGGAACCCCAAAACAACTAGACACATGCCTAGGAATACCTCAAAGAAAAATGAAAAATTAAAAATTGAGGTATTAGAGAAGGAGAATCAAGTCTTGAGGTCAAGACTTGATACTTTGGAAAAGGCTCTTAAGAACTTGGAGAAGTCATCTCTAGGGTTTAAGGGTCAAAAACCAATGTCCAAGGACAAGAAAGGTTTGGGTCACAAACCTAAGTCCCAAGTGGTCAAGCCCACTTATCATAATGTTTCATTCGATTATGGAACAAAACCTAGGGCTAGGAAGACCATCACCAAGGTCACAAGGGGAGTCACCCCTAGAGTGGATCCTGATGAGTCCCAAATGACCAAGGCTTTAAAGCCTAGGAGGGTCATTAGGAGGGTTGCTAGGGAAGTCATCCCTAGTGAATATTTAGTGAACCCAATGAGCTCCAATAGGTATTGGGTTCCTAGGAGCGTGATTTCATCACGCTAGATTAGTTAAGGTGTGCCAACCTTACTTGAATAGGTAGTTAACCTAATCATGACAAAAGGTGGCACTTTAGGATTTTTCAAGGTATAATCAAGCCTTGAAAATGAAATTAAGAATTATTCCTAAGGTGATTAGAATGTGCCAATTAAATTTGAGAAGTTTTCTAGAGTCAATCTAATTGGCACATAGTGATCTAAAAATCTTTAGTATATGATTTTAGATCTATTACACTTAGGAATATAGAACCTATGGCAAAATGATCAAAACTATCAAAAATGGCAACTAAGGCTAGAATTAGGTATCTTCTATACCTTTACATGTTATTTGCCATATATTGTTTGCCATATGCCATGTCATGACATCATATTTAATTTATTATCATTTGAAATGTCATGATAATGCTTAGGTTAGTTAAATGTCATGCTCTATTTAAGTTTCATACTTTATGCCATGACATCATGACATTGGCACATGTTTTTACCTATGATATCATTATAAGCCATGTCATCATCTTTTGCATTTATAATCAATTAATTTGATTTAAGGACAAAAACACAATTTGATATGGAGATCAAATTGTTGTTTAGAAAATGCATGAGAACTTAGCCTAAGATGACCTAAACCCATATCTCACATCAAAATTGACTTGGATGTGTTTGATACATCTTAGATGTGTGTGAGATATTAGGATCATGAGTTAGGATCAAGGTGCATAGTTCTTGTACCTAGATGAGCCTAATTTCGAAATTGGGGATCATAGGGAAAGCTTGTGTACAAGTCATGTACATTTGGCCCTAAGATTGTGGTCCTAAATTAAATGGTTTAAAATCATTTTAAAATTGATTTGAAAAACCTTGATGAATCTTTTCTAGTGATAGCATTCATCATTGATCAAGTTGATACAAAGTTGAGTTAAACTTGAACTATTTCAAAGTTTTTTGAACTTTGTATCAAGTTTTGAAAATGGAAGTTATTTTCATAGAAAACTATTTTTCAATGATAGTATATGTTATGAGGAATGTATCCTCAAAATTTTACAATTTTTGGAATTTTCTGTGATTTTTTAGAGGTTTCTGAAGTTCAGGAGGAAGAAATTCAGAAATCAGAAATCAGAGTTGTGGACCGATCAGAGAGGATTCTGATCGGTCCAGGGAGGCCTGGATCGGTCACCAAGACTGATCCAGTGAAGGTCTGATTGGTCTGGTGACCGATTAGCGCGTGCCAACTTGCTAATTTTTGACTGTTTTGTCTGAAATTTCAGCTGAGAGTTGGTGTTTTGGATTTCTAGAGGCTTGAAACTGTTCAAGACATTGTTGATGCAATGGTCAAGGGGGAGTTGACCTTTAGGGGGAGTTTTTACCTATTAGTCAAGGGGCAGTTGACTTTTAGGGGGAGTTTTTACTCTAAAGACTTGAGTGATATGGGATTCACTAAGTTGGTTGTTGTCCTTAGTATCAAGGGGGAAATTAAGAGTTTCAATGAAAGGTATGAGACTTTCATTGGAAAGAAACTCTTGACCTTGATTCACTCTTTTTGATGTGTGTCAAAAAGGGGGAGAGTGTCCGGAGAATGTTCAGAGAGAACATTGGACTATTGGGAAACCTAAGTTAGGTTATCGGGTTAACCTAACTTGTTTATGGTTTTGTCAAACATCAAAAAGGGGGAGATTGTTGGTGCAACCTTAGGCCAAGGTTGACCTGGTTGACCCGACTCAAGTTGACCTGACTCGAGTTGTATTTTGATGTTTGACGAAAACAGAAGAGTTGTATTTTGATGGGAGATTGTTGGTGCAACCTTAGGTCAAGGTTGACCTAGTTGACTCGACTCGAGTTGTATTTTGATGTTTGACGAAAACAGAAGAGTTGTATTTTGATGGGAGATTATTGGTGCAACCTTAGGTCAAGGTTGACCTGGTTGATCAGACTCGAGTTGACTTGACTCGAGTTGTGTTTTGATGTTTGACGAGTTATGTTTGACGTGAACAGAAAAGTTGTATCTTGATGTTTTACAAGGATACAAGCTTGGGAGATTGTGGGTGCAACCCGTGGTCAAGGTTGACCTGGTTGACCCGAGGTGAGTTGACCTGACTCGGAAAAGTCCAAGCAGGGAGCTTGGCATGGGAAAAGTCCAAGCAGGGAGTTTGGCATGGTGAAAAGTCCAAGCAGGGAGCATGGCATGGGAAAAGTCCAAGTATGGAGACTTGGCACGGGAAAAGTCCAAGTATGGAGACTTGACATGGAGAAGTCCAAGTATGGAAGCTTGGCACATGGGAAGTCGGAGAGGGCTCGGTAGCTCGTTCTCCGGACTGTGGTCAGAGAGGGCTCGGGAGCTCGTTCTCTGGATCGGATGGAAGTCGGAGAGGGCTCAGTAGCTCGTTCTCCGAACTGTGGTCAGAGAGGGCTCTCGGACCGATGTGGAAAGTCTGAGTGAGGCCGGGCAGTTGTGAAAACCCTAGTGAGTGAAGCTAGGTGAAAGTCCCGGTGAGTGAAGCCGGAATGGGAAAGTCCCGGTGAGTGAAGGCAAGTGAAAGTCCCGTGAGTGAAGCCAGGTGAAATCCTGGTGAGTGAAGCCAGGTGAAAACCCTAGTGAGTGAAGCTAGGTGAAAGTCCTGGTGAGTGAAGCCGGGAAAGGAAAAATCCTGATGGATCAAGGGTGATCGGACATCTGGTGTTGAGAAGGTCAAGTAGGTCAAGGGAGTGACCGGATACTTGACACGAAGAGAAAAGTTCAAGTGGGTCAAAAGGATTGACCGACCAGTTGGTAGGGAGTCTTAGCAGGTCAAGGGAGTGACCAGATGTTAAGCATGAGATACCAATAGGTCAAGGTTGACCGGATATTGGTTTGGAAGGCTTGGGACTTGGTTTGGGCAAAAACCAAGCTCTGGATCGATCAGTGGATCGATCCAGTGATACACTGGGTATCTGGATCGGTCTGGTGACCGATCAGTAACCAAACAGGAGCCTACTCAGTGTTATCTGATCGGTCTGCAGACCGATCAGGAAACAACGATCAGAAGGCAAGAAGCTCGGGAGAAAAGGAAGGGGATCGGTCCCTAGACCGATCAGAGGAAGCTCTGATCGGTCCCCAGGACCGATCAGGATCTTCCTGGACCGATCAGGAGCATGCCTGATCGGTCTAGACCTTAAGCACGGAAAGGTCCAGGTCCAGGCTTAGCCTGATCGGTCTGTAGACTGATCAGGGCTTAGCCTGATCGGTCCCCATGACCGATCAGGAGCTCTGTGGACCGATCAGGATGGAGCCTGATCGGTCCAGAACTATCCGTTGTGAGTGACAACGGCTATCTCCGTCTTCTTCGCTGTCCTCTTTGCAGTGCAGGTTATAAAAGGAGATCGAGGGCTTCTAGGCGCTTTCTTCTTCCTCTCCTCAGCTGCTGTTCTTCTGACTGCTGTGATCTGAGCTTTGCTGAGCTCGCTTCTGCTTGAAGCTTCGTGTGAGCTTCATCGGCTGGTTCCTGCTGTTGTAGGCGTCTTGTGAAGCTGCTGCTTCATCCAGTCGAAGATGAGAAGGCAAGCGAGTATTTGTACATTCATTTTGTATTTTGTTCTTGCTCTTCTTTGTATCTCCATATTGCTGTTGCAAGCTATTGTGGCGAGGTTTCTCCACCCACAAGGAGTATTCATTAGCCGGTTCTCCGGGGACGGATTGATAGGGCTCGTCCACCTTACGGACACGCCGAGGAGTAAGAGTATCACCTCCGAACCTCGTTACATCCATCGTGTTAGGTTTGATTTTCTTCTCCTTCCTAGTTTCATTTCTTGTTTTTATTTCCGCTGCGCTAACCCTAGTTTGTAGAAAGAAACGCGAATTTGGGGTCGGCTATTCACACCCCCCCTCTCTAGCCGCGACCATCGATCCTAACAATTATCAACCTAGATCACTAGGACACAGTTTCCTTCTATAATCAACAACACACACTATAAGTGATATCATTTCCCAACTTATCAGGCTTATTGATTTATCGAACTAAATCTCACCCATTGATAAATTAAAGAAATAAATATCAAATATATGTGCTTGTTATTATATTAGGATTAAGAGCACACGCTTCCATAATTACTGAGGTCTTTGTTCTTTTATGAAGTTAGTATAAAAAGAAACGACCTCTAATGGTCCTACTCAATACACTTTAAGTGTACTAGTGTAATTATATAGTTAAGATAAACTAATACCTAATTACACTACGACCTTCCAATGGTTTGTTCCTTTCCATCTTGGTCGTGAGCTACTGTTTATAATTTATAAGGTACTGATAACATGATCCTCTGTGTGTGACACCACACACCATGTTATCTACAATATAAATTATTTGAACAAATACATTTATCATAAATGTAGACATTTGACCAATGTGATTCTTATTTCTAGATAAATGTTTATACCAAAAGCTAGGCTTTTAGTATACACTCTAACAATCTCCCACTTATACTAAAAGACTAAGCTGCCATATCTGCTGTCATACATCTGATTCCCAACCCTTCAACATGCCCATTAAAAGCTCTTGCCTTAAGGGACTTAGTGAAAAGATCTATAGGTCATCATCTGATGCAATCTAGGCGGCAACAACTTCTCCTCGTTATACGATTTCTCGTATTGGGTAGTACTTACGCTCTTTGTGTTTACTTGCCTTATGGACTTATGCTTTTTTCAAGTTTGCTACTGTACCAAATTATTTTGGGCAAACTAGAAATCATATCTAAGTCTATCTTGAAGTATCTAAGCCATACAGCTTCTATGGCTACCTCAGAGGCTACCATATACTCAGCTTTTATGGTGGAGTCCGAAAAAGCACCCATGCTTATCACTCTTCCATAGTTATGACTTCACCTCATAAAGTAAACATAAAATCCCGAGGTCGACTTACTATTGCCCCTATCCGATTGGATGTCAAAATCCATGCAACCCACAGGGAACAAATTATCTGCCTTGTAATCTAGCTTATAATCTCTAATGCCTCTTAGGTACTTCAATATATGCTTTACTACAGACCAATGTCCCTGTTCAGGATTAATTTGATATCTGCTAACCATGCCCACGGTAAAACAGATATCTGGTCTCGTGCATAGCATACATTAGGCTTCCGATAGCCGAAGCATAAGGAATTACCTTCATTTCTTCTATCTCCTTTGATGTCTTCGGAGACATCCTTTTAGATAAAGCTACTCCATGCTGAAAACATAAGAAACCTTTCTTGGAGTTTTGCATGCTTAAAACGAGCAAGGATTTTTTCGATATATGAAGCTTGGGATAAGTAAAATATTCTTTTCTTACGATCCCTTTGATCCCAAGAATATATGCATTCTCCCAAATCCTTCATATCAAATTTTTCGGACAACCATACCCTTACTTCTGACAACACTTTGATATTGATTCCAACTACCAAAAATGTTATCTACGTATAGTACAAGAAATACCACCACGTTTCCATCACACTTCTTGTATACACAAAACTCATTCGATTATAAAATAAATCCATAAGTCTGGATTACTTTATTAAACCGGATGTACCAAGACCTTGAAGCTTTACTTCAGTCCATAGACTGATTGAGCTTACACACAAGATGCTCTTTGCCCTTTGCATTGAACCCTTCTGGTTGCTTTATATGAATGCTTTCTTCAAGACTTCCATTAAGGAATGCTGTCTTGACATCCACTTGCCAAATAGATAAAAGAATCCAGATAGACTTAAACATGGATACCAGTGAAAAAGTTTCCTTTTTCATCAAGCATTGCTTTGAAAGTTTCCACCTTTCTATCTATCCATCTTTTCCTATTGTAGAGCTATTTTCACCCAATGGCTTTTACACCATCTGGTGGTTTTACAAGCTTCCAGATTTTATTAGAATACATATATTCTAATTCTGTATTTATTTCTCTTTGCAAAGATGCTGCATCTTTATCTTGGAGTTGCTTCGTCATATGTCCGGGAATCAGGTTCATGTCCACCAGGGATCAAGTCCAAAGACTCTCCCAAAACATGAATCTTTTAGGTTGCCTAACAACCCTCCCACTACGACGAGGCACTTTCTGCAATTGTGTATCATTTGTGATACGTGTTACAGTTTCTTGTGATATTTCATCTTGTACAGTTGGTACTAGATTAGGCGTGTCATTTCTTTAAGAACAATTTTATTTATGGGCTTGTGGTTAATTGTATAGTCCTTTTCTGAAATCGAGCATTGGTGCTAACAATGACCTTCTGATTTTGAGAACTATAAATTTCCTTTCGTTTCTCTAAGATAACTCACAAACAAGTGAACTCCTGCCCAACTTATCAGTGTCTCTCATGTGCTAGACCACCCAAATCTGAATATGCTTCAGATTAGGCTTACGTTCATTCTGCAATTCTATGGGAGTAGAGAGTTCTGACTTAGAAGGTACTATGTTCACTTCCGTTTCCAGTGTATATCCTTAAAACAAATTTGGTAATTTTCTGAATAACCCATCATCGATCTAATTATTTCATAAGAGCCTCATACCTTCTTTCCACTACACCATTCTGTTGGGGTGTACCAGGTGCATTAGTCGTGAGCAACTGTTTTTAATTTATAAAGAACCGACAACATGATCTTCTGTGTATGACACCACACACCATGTTGTTTACAATATAAATTAATCAAATAATTACATTTAACAAATAAATGTAGATATTGACCAACGTGATTCTTTTATTTCAAAAATAAATATTTACAAAAGCTAGGCTTTTAGTATACACTCTAACAATCTCCCACTTATACTAAAAGACTAAGCTGCCATATCTGCTGCCGTACATCTGATTCCCATCCCCTCCATATGGCGATCAAAAGCTTTCGCCGGAAGGGCCTTAGTGAAAGGATCTGCCAGGTTATCTGCTGATGCAATCTTAGCGATTACAACTTCTCCTCGCTTGACGATGTCTCGTATCAGGTGGTACTTGCGCTCTATATGTTTACTCGTCTTATGGGCTCGTGGTTCCTTCTAGTTTGCAACTGCACCGCTATTATCACAATAAATTGTGATGATTTTGGGCAAACCGGGAATCACATCTAAGTCCATTAGAAAGTTCCTGAGCCATACAACTTCTTTGGCTGCCTCAGAGGCTGCCACATACTCAGCTTCCATGGTTGAGTCCGAGACGCATTTCTGCTTAACACTCCTTCATGCAATGGCTCCACCTCCTAGAGTAAACACATAGCCTGACGTAGACTTACTATTGTCCCTATCTGATTGGAAGTCCGAATCCGTGCAACCCACAGGGAACAAATCGTCTACTTGGTAGACTAGCATATAATCTCTAGTCCTTCTCAGGTACTTTAATATATGATTTACAGCAGTCCAATGTCCTTGTCCAGGGTTACTCTGATATCTGCTAACCATGCCCATGACAAAACAGATATCAGGTTTCATACACAGCATTGCATACATAAGACTTCCTACAGCCAAAGCATAAGGAACTGCCTTCATCTCCTCTCTCTCCTTTGATGTCTTTGGAGATATCTCTTTAGATAAGGCTATTCCATGCCTAAAAGGTAAGAAACCTTTCTTGGAGTTCTGCATGCTAAAACGAGCAAGGATCGTATCTATATATGAAGCTTAAGATAGGCACAACATTCTTTTCTTGCGATCCCTTATGACTTTAATCCCAAGAATGTGTGCACATTCTCCTAAGTCCTTCATATCAAATTGTTTGGACAACCATACCCTTACATCTGATAATACCTTGACATGGTTGCCAATTAACAAAATATCATCTACGTATAGTACAAGAAATACCACCACGTTTCCGTTACACTTCTTGTATACACAAGACTCATCCGGGCACTGAATAAATCGATATGACTGGATTACTTCATTAAATCGGATGTTCCAAGATCTTGAAGCTTTCTTCAGTCCATAAATGGACCGATTAAGCTTGCACACTAGATGCTCTTTGCCTTTTTCAATGAATCCCTCTGGTTGCTTCATATGGATGTTTTCTTCAAGACTTCCATTAAGAAAAACTGTCTTGACATCCATTTGCCAAATCTCATAATTCATATGAGCAACAATGGATAAGAGTATCCGGATAGACTTTAGCGTAGCTACCGTGAAAAAGTCTCCTCATAATCAATTTCCTCTTTCTGAGTATACCCTTTCGCAACAAGCCTTGTTTTGAAGGTTTCTACCTTCCCGTCTGTCCCTCTTTTCCTTTTATAGATCCATTTGCATCCAACGGCTTTTACACCATCTGGTGGTTCTACAAGCTCCCATACCTTATTAGAATACATAGATTCTATTTCAGAATTCATTGCCTTTTGCCAAGATACTGCATCTATATCTTGAAGTGCTTCGTCATATGTTCGAGGATCAGGTTCATGTTTACCCAGGATCAAGTCCGAAGACTCTACCAAAAACATTAATATCTCAGGTTGCCTAACAACCCTCCCACTACGACGAGACACTGTCTCTAGTTGTGTATCATGTGTGACACGTGTTGCAGTTTCTTGTGGTACTTCATCTTGTACTGTTGGTACTAAAGTAGACGTGTCCTCTCTTATTTCTTCTAGAACTATTTTAGAAGGGAGTAGAACTTGTCAGTATATACGTGATTCCAACTTGTCAGTATCTCCCTTCAGCACATGTGCTAGACTACCCCGTATCCGGATATGATTCAGACTAGGCTTACGCCCATTCCATAATTCCATGGGAGTAGAAGGAATTGTTTTAGAAGGTACCATATTCAAAATGTACACTGCTGTTTCCAGAGTATATCCCCAAAACGAATTTGGTAATTCTGAATAACTCATCATCGATCTAACCATTTCCATAAGAGTCCTATTCCTTCATTCTGCCACACCATTCTATTGGGGTGTACCTGGTGCAGACAATTGGGATTAAATCCTGACTTCTGATAAGTAATTCCTAAACTCTCCAAAGAGGTATTCTCCACCACGGTCAGACCGCAGTGTCATGATACTTTTACAAAGACATTTCTCCACATCAGCCCTATATTCTTTGAACTTGTCAAAGCATTCAGACTTATGGCACATCAGGTAAATGTATCCGTATCTTGAATAATCGTCTATAAAGGAGACGAAGCATTCATAACCACCTCTTGCCTGGATAGACATAGGACCACACAAATCAGAATGAATCAGTTCTAACGCATCTTTGGCTCTATACCCCTTGGCCTTAAAAGGTCTCTTGGTCATTTTACCTTCCAAGTAGGATTCACATGTTGGAAAGTTTTCCAACTCTAATGAACCCAAGAATCCATCGGCTACAAGCCTTTGAATCCTACTTAAGTTTATATGACCAAGCCTTAGATGCCAAAGATACGTTTGGTTCATTTCCGAAGGTTTTTTTCTCTTATTAGAGTTAGAAGATGTGTTATTAATTTCCATATTTTACTTTATGGAAGAAATTGGATTTAAAGTATATAAATTGCCAACCAATGCACCAGAACATATAATCACCTTATTTCTCTTTATAACGACATTGTTACTAAAAGAAACAGAATATCCATCCAAATACAGTTTAGAAATTGAAATTAAATTCTTTCTAAAACTGGGTACATAAAGACAATTTCTTAAAATCAAACTTCTATTGCTATCAAAAGATAAGTAGATGTCTCCCACTGCAACAGCCGCCACCTTAGTAGCATTGCCCATGTAGATGGTTATCTCTCCTTCAAATAGTCATCGGGTTTCCTGGAACCCCTGCAAAGAATTACAGACATGATCAGTGGCTCCCGTATCTACGCACCAGGTGCTGGTAGATAACACCGCTAAACATGTTTCAACTACTATAGTGTGAGATATACCTTTATTGTTCTGATTCCTACGAGGACAGTCTGCCTTCCAATGTCCTGACTGCTTGTAGATGAAGCACTTGCCCTTCGGCTTCTTCATTCCTGCTTTTTGTCCTGTACCTTGAGGTTTATTCACTCTTTTTGCTGAAAAGACCTGTTTCTTCTTCTTCTTGCCTTTCGACTTAGAAGTAGAACGATTTTCAGCATAGTGAATCTGAGAACTGTGACGAAATATACCTTCTGTTGCCTGTAGTTCTGTCAGAAGTTCCGCCAACGTATACTCTCTTTTGTTCATGTTATAGTTTAGGCGGAACTGCTCAAAACTTCTGGCTAGCGTTTGGAGAATTATATCGACCTGAGTTTCCCCATTGATTTCTCCTCCAAGGACTTGTATTTCGTTCAGATAAGCCACCATTTTGAGGATATGATCCCTTACAGGTGTCCCCTCAGACATGGTGGTTGTCTTTAACTTTCTCATTGCCTCTTGCCTAGCAGTCCAACTCTGGTGCCCAAAGAGTTCTTTGAGATTGTTCATTATATCATAAGCTGTTGGTAAATCATGATGCTGATGTTGCAATACATTTGACATTGAAGAGAAAATGTAACACCGCTCCATCTTATCTGCTTTTACCCATTTCCTATGATACTCAATCTCCTCAGGGGTAGAGTCACCGTCAGGTGCATCAGGGCAAGCCTCAGTTAGTACAAACTTATAGCTCTCGGCAGTAAGAACAATGTCCAGGTTCCTTTTCCAATCTATATAGTTGGGACCAATTAGTTTGTTTTCTTTTAGTATGATGGCCAGTGGGTTGAAAGTCATCCTAAGAATCATAAAAATAACTTTGGTCAAGACTCTAATTTTAGAATAATACTGATTCCTCAAACAATACTATTTAAATTTACCAACACCTCAAAACACCATGCATATTGCATGTCACGTTAGTGTGGACGTATACAAATTCAACATTTGTAAGAGGAGGGAGTAACTCATTAATTTTATTATCTTTTTATCCTAACTTTATGACAAATAAAATTAATAGTTGGTTTTCCTTTGGTCACACAAAACAATAGCAGTGACTCCGTTGGGGAGGATACTATTGAATGCGTCTAAGTGTATACCATTACTTGATCTTAGTCCATTAAATAGGATTGTGCCCCTTCAGTTGGAGAAGATCACATGCTCCTAAATAATTTCCTATAACCATCCATAAAGGAAGTTTGATCTAGTGATCCGCAACAAACCCATCCATTGTGGAGGGAGGCACTCAGAGCCAACACGCAGGCTTGTTGCATCACTTACAAACCAGTAATGGAGACCGTGAAATTTATTAAAATCCCTCTCCCACTTAGTTATTTAAAATTGAGGATTTTAACCTATGCTAGCATACATCACATGCACATAAACATCACAGTAAATAAAAGAAGTAAATTTGGAAATTAATTTCCAATATTATGGCATTTTCCATCACTGTTTTCAGTATGCTTCAACCCTAGTTGCTGCCATCTTTAGCCACCGCCATTGGGTTGAGTTGTCGCATCTATCTTGCTTCTTATTCCACTGCATCTCTGGTCCTCCAAAAGCACCACGCCTCACAAAGATATGATCCGCGACAAATATAGAATTTTACATATATCGATCCTATATTCCATAAAGGAATGCACATGTATTCTAGATCGAACAAAAATAAAATTCTAAAAATAATACAGCTCCTGCTGTATTTAATACATACAATCATGCACACAAAATAATGCCCTTGACATGCCCAAGGGTCCTATCACACAATATTTAAATGTCATAATAGTTGGAGCCTACAACCACAAAGTTAGCACATCCTACTATTATCCTGGCTAAATTATGTATGACATGTGCATAATTAATTTGAAAACCAAAACACACAGAAGCAAACCCTAGCTCTAATACCAATTGTTGGTTAGTCCCAGGCAAATCATACCGGTTCTGTAAAACACCGGAAGATAGAGAATAATAATAAGGAAATTTTACGGAATTTTTAGAAATTTTTCGAGAATTTTTTGGAGCTCGTATGGACGAGTTTACGGGGATAAAAGTTGGTCCCGAAAAGGCCGGATTAGGTTACCCCACTGAATGAGGAAAAATTTTATTTTCTTAATCTTTTCCTATTTCCCTTTTCTTTATTTCTTTTCCCTGTGTTTTTTTTTAATTTTCCTCGCGTGCCCGAGCCCCTCACGCGATTTCCCTCTTCCTCGCGCCGAGTCTTCTTCCCCTGCCGATTTCTCCTTTGCCCTAACCGCTCGGCTGCGGTTTCCTTCTCTTCTCTTTTCTCCCGACGCCGATCCCACCTCTTCTCCTTCCTCTCGGCGCCGACCACCTATTCCTCTTCTCCTCGAGGCCGATCGATTTCCTCTCCTCTGCCCGACGCCAACCCGAGCCATTATTCATCGAGCGACCGCCGACCGAGCCTGCTTCCATCTCTTCGCGAACACCAGGGGCCGCCGGAAATCGAGCATCTGAACCCTAGGTCTGGTTCCTGGGCGCTGGCCGAAGATTTCCTTCCTCCTCCGGTCGTGCGAGCACAAGGGATGCAGATCCCTTGCCGGCAGCCCGATTTCCCTTCATCTTCCGGCCACTGCTTTGCACTCCTCAGCCCTAGTGCCGGTCACCATGTTGTTCGTCTGTGCTGTGCCCTAGATTTTCTTGTTCTGCCGGATTCAAACCAGACAGCGGTGAGGTGAGCAGCTTATCTTTGTTGTTTCTATGTATTAGATCACTGATTGTAGTAATCTTCCGAGTTGAGGTTGGGTTACAGATTCAATCAGTAGCACTTGAACCTCTTGGATTACGGTAAGTGCTGATTTTTGGGTATTTTGATTTAGGGATCAGTGATCAGCGGCTGAGGGAAAACGATTGGCACCATTGTAGGTACGACAGATTTGGGTATGTACGGTTCATATCATATATCATGCTAGTTTGATCATTTTAGCTTCGGATAGCACTGATTTCGAGTGATCCACAGTTCCGATGATCCCGCTTCGGCGGTGACGCCCTCGGGCCGTATCCCACCAGTGGTCACTTGGTTGTGAATTGAGGTAAGGAGTATGTAATAGGTTTTGGATGTAGATCAAAATGAATTTGGATTATTTGATTAGTTGATATATGTGTCGAATTAGGACTAAATCGGGTAAGATGCTATGATTAACCATGTTTATTGCAAGTCCTAATTCGAATGGATTAGAAACGATTGAGGAGTTAAATGATTCAATTAGGGTTTATAATTGGATCTGAGTTTATATTAGCTTCTTGAGGATTTGATTTAGCTAATTTATTTATGTGTAATTAGCTAAATTTGGATACCATGTGTTACAGGACTTTGACGCGAGACGAGTATCTCGACGTCGTATTTCGACCAGATTGAACTTTCCTATTGGAGGCGGGTACTTTGACTTATGTCTTTTGATATGCATAATAATGTGTTTAACATATAACATGATTGTGTTTTCCATTTGTTTCGGTTGGTCACTACATGATCTGTTACATGTTTGCTTGTTTACTTATTATGCACTGCATGTTATTATTTACCTGATCGTACATGCTTTAGGTAGTGACCCAACCATATGTGAAACGTCCTGTAACCAACCCTTTTTTTTTACACCATCCACAAAGCACAAACTAGCATACACTTATTACGTGATACCAATCCCAAAAGAATATTATTTCATCAAACGTAAAAGTCATCATTCCCCACAAAGTATAGCAAAGAAAACTCGATACTCTTGACACCACCAAGGCAAAACCCTTCCCGTGAAGAACATAAGCTCAACACTCCTAATATCCGGACAATGTCATGCGTCCATCTCGCCTCCTCGCCTACTCTGTCTATAGACCCTCCATCATGCCCGGAGACACATCCTCACCTGAAAAGTAGGCATCATGAGTCTACAACCCAGCAAGTATTATCTCATGTGATAAAGCATGACATCCATAAAGTAGTAGAGATAGGAGACTAAACAATAGAAACATACCTAGCATATTGCATATCAGTGAAGGAAGATGTGGTAAGTAAAGTTCCTACACAGCTAAATAAGATGAATATGTCACATATCCGGTAACCACAATTAGAGCCAGTCAACAACCCCATGAACCTAGAGGTACCTCGTAGAGATCATGCATCCAGTCATATAGCCGAAGCTAACATAAATTCCAGTATCAGTCATGTTTGGATGGGCCCTCCCCGGAGCTCATCCCGGGTCACCCATCCCTTAATGCTACCACATATGCTCATATTCAACCCACTAGCCACATAAAACTTAATCTACCCATAACATAATCCATAACTTCATCTCATTTCATAACATCCAGTAATCATGTCATTTCAACCTTAAGCAGTATCCATAAGGTACAAAACTTCATATACATCAACATTGCATTATTTAACAAATGAAGCTTGCAATACAAAAATCGGTAAGGAAATCAGTATACATGATAGTATATCAAACAAGTGAAGCTTGCAATACCAGTCAAATGCATAGTAAAAAGAAAAAAAATAGAGTATGGCATTTATCAATTCCACAAGAACCCTGTTATATCTCAACCCACCAACCGTGTTTAACTCAAGAGTTTTCCACAAGACCCCCGCGACTTCCACTGCGCGTCCTCATTTTCCCCCGTCCGATCTGCTCCTCACGGTGGCGATCGACTTCCAAATCCAGCGTCGCCCTCAGCTTCCACAGCCGAAGAAGTAGCTCTGCCGAGAGGTTGACGGCACGTGATGAGACGGAGGGTTGAGCTGTGGGGTGCCGGGTGATGCGAAGATTAGGACTCTTTATACCTAGGGTTATTAAGTTGGCAATAGCTTAGGTTATTAACTTAGGTGAGGGTGGCTAATGTACCCTTATTTGTTTCCCTAATGAGTGTCAATTTAGGTAGGTATAACGATTTAATCTATATTTGTTTCCCCTAGTTGATGTTAACGTAGGTAAGTTGAGTTATTTAACCCCTAATTAATTCCTCTTAATCTTATCATTTTGATCGTTCTAACCCTGTTGTACCAATTCATCTTCTAACCTCGTCACTATCCCCTTTTTTTTATGGAAATTCAGTAATTTAAACCTCCCGTTTATGCCCATGAAACCTCATTTTGTTACTTTATTTAATAACCTCCCTAATTGGGGCTTAGGGAGCGTTACAATTCTCCCCTCCTTATAAGAATTTCGTCCCCGAAATTGACTTACCAAATAAATCCGGATAGCGGTCGCGCATATCTCGTTCTGTTTCCCAAGTGGCCTCCTCCATCTACTGGTTTCCCATAAAATCTTCACCACCTTGATCTCCTTGTTCCTCAATTTTCGTACTTGACGCTCAAGAATCTGTTTCGGGAATTCCTCGTAGGTCAGATCTGATGTCCACTGCATGGACTCATGTCCGATCACATGAGAGGGGTTAGATATGTATCATCTGAGCATAGATACATGGAACACATTGTGTTCCCCGGACAGATTTGGTGGTAGGGCAACCCTATAAGCTCGTGTTCCAATCTTGTCCAGAATCTCAAATGGCCCAATATACCTTGGACTGAGCTTCCCTTTCTTTCTGAACCTCAGTATCCCTTTCATTGGTGACACTTTAAGAAATACATGATCTCCAACTGAAAATTCCAAATCTCTTCGTCGCTGATCAGCATAATTCTTTTGACGACTTTGCGCTGCTTGCATTCTATTCCGAATCTTCTCCACTAGCTCCACTGTTTGGGTCACTATGTCTGGGCCCAGAACTGTCCTCTCGCCGACCTCATCCCAATATAACGGTGTTCTGCACTTCCTTCCATACAACGCCTCATATGGGGCCATACCTATGGTTGCCTGATAACTGTTATTATAAGTGAATTCTATCAGAGGAAGCTTTGACTCCCAATTTCCCTTGAAATCCATCATACATGCTCGTAGCAGGTCCTCCAAAATCTGAATCACTCGTTCAAACTGACCATCCGTCTGGGGATGGAAGGCGGTACTAAATGTCAGCCTGGTACGCATTCCCCTATGTAGACTTTCCCAGAATCCCGAGGTAAATTTTGGATCTCTGTCTGACACAATTTGAACTGGGATCCCATGTAGCCTCACTACTTCTCGTATATCTCTGCATATTACCTCATTGTGAAGGTGGTTTTTACCGGTAGGAAATTCGCCGACTTGGTCCATCGGTCCACAATAACCCATACAGCGTTTGATCCCTTAGGAGTGGTTGGTAGACCCACCACGAAATCCATGGCAACTTCTTCTAACTTCCAGACAGGGATCGGAAGTGGCTCCAGCAGTCCTGCTGGTCTCTGATGCTCAGTCTTTACTTGTTGACATGTGAGGCATTCGTGCACTACCTTGACTATGTCCTTTTTCATACCTGGCCACCAATACAATAACTTCATATCCCTGTACATTTTTGTGCTCCCAAGATGTGTGGAATATGGGGTGTTATGCGCTTCATTCATGAGATCCTCTCGAAGTGTACCCGTCTTAGGTACCCAGATGCGGTCCTTGTATCTCACGACTCCACCCACAGTAGAGTAAATAGCCTGCCCTTTTTCTTCATTTTTCTGCTTCCACTCTGTTAACTGTTGATCCACCATCTGTCCTTCCCGGATCTGATCTAGTAAGCTGCTCCCTTGGCGCTACCACCTCCAAATTCAATCGTTGGAATTCTGATATCAACTGTTGTTGGCTGGTTAATTGCGACAACATAGCGGATTTGCGGCTCAAAGCATCAGCTACCACGTTAGCCTTACCCGGATGATAGTTGATGTTACAGTCGTAATCCTTCACTAACTCCAGCCACCATCTCTGTCTCATATTTAATTCCTTCTTTGTGAAGAAATATTTCAAACTCTTGTTGTCTGTGTAGATCTCACATCGTTCCCCGTAAAGGTAGTGCCTCCAGATCTTTAGAGCAAATATAACCGCCGCTAGCTCCAAATCATGGGTGGGATAGTTTTGCTCGTGTACCTTCAACTGACGTGAGGCATACGCAATGACCTTCCCGTTCTGCATTAGCACAGCTCCCAGTTCAGTTTTGGAGGCGTCAGTGTACACCACAAACCGTCCAGAACCATCCGGGATCGTAAGCACTGGTGACGTCGTCAATCTTCCTTTCAACTCCTCAAAACTTTTCTTGCACCGATCTGTCCATTCATATCTTACCCCCTTCTTAGTCAGCGAGGTCAGCGGCAAGGCAATCTGGGAAAAATGCTGGATGAACCTTCGATAGTAACCTGCCAACCCCAAGAAACTCCGTATCTCAGAAGCATTCTTTGGCATATCCCAATTCTGGATTGCCTCAACTTTGGCCGGATCCACTTCTATCCCATTCCCTGAGACAATGTGCCCTAGAAATGGAATCTGATTCAGCCAAAAGTCACACTTGCTAAATTTGGCAAACAAACGATGATCCTTCAACGGTTGTAGCACCGTGGTTAAATGCAGACGATGTTCTTGGCAATTTCGAGAGTAAATTAATATATCGTCAATGAACACAATAAAAAACTGGTCTAAGTAGGAGTGAAATACCCGATTCATCAAGTCCATAAATGCTGCTGGGGCATTTGTGAGTCCAAATGGCATAACCAGGAACTCGTAATGCCCGTATCGGGTTCTGATTGCTATTTTGTGCACATCTTCCTCCTTTACCTTCATCTGATGATACCCTGATCGCAAATCAATTTTTGAAAACACTGTTGCTACCTGTAACTGGTCGAACAGGTCATCGATCCTGGGCAATGGGTACTTGTTCTTGATTGTCACTCGATTCAGCTCCCGGTAATCGATGCATAGTCGCATGGTCCCATCTTTCTTGCGTACGAATAACACTGGGGCTCCCCATGGTGACACGCTTGGTCGTATAAAACCCTTGTCCAGCAATTCCTGCAACTGTCCCTTCAACTCTTTCATTTCGGTAGGCGCCAACCGGTAGGGTGCTTTTGACACCGGCGTAGTCCCTGGTACTAGTTCTATTCTGAATTCCACCTCCCGAGTCGGGGGTAGACCCGTAACATCCTCTGGAAACACCTCTGAGAAGTCTCGGGCTATTTCCACTTCCTCCAAACTTGGTCGTTGTGTCCCCGACTTAACCGAGATGTGAACTAAAAGCCCCTCACATCCCTTGCTTAGCATTCGTCGAGCTTTGCACATGGAGATCATGTGGGGAACAGCTATCTGTGAAGCTGCTTGAAAAATGAGGAGTTTTTCATTTGGTAGCTTCAACTTAACCGTCCGCTGTTTACAATCGATGACTGCCTCGTGCTGAACTAGCCAATCCATGCCAAGGATCACATCAAACTCTGTCATTCCAACACGATGAACCTCGCGCCCACCATATGATCTTGCATCATCATCTGACAATTATTTACCATCCTGTTGCTATGCAATTCCTCCCCTGACGGTAATGAAACACTATATCCCGCAACCATTCATTCAGGTATAATGCCCTGTTTTGTGAGGTAAGCCTCAGATATAAAGGAATGTGTAGCTCTGGAATCTAATAATACACGGGCTGGAATATTGGCGATATAAATCATACCTATGATAATAGCTGTGTCCAGGTCCACCTGCTCTTGAGTCATCGTAAATACTCTCCCTTTGGTTGGCTCTGTGAGCAGTGGACATTCTCTTGTGAAGTGTCCTAACTTCTTACACATATAGCAAACATCTGTACCCGTCAAACACTGCCCAGCGTGAATCTTCTCACACTTGGAACAACAAACCTTATTTTCAGCCCTGACACCAGTGCCTTCAACTGCTTGTGTCTTCTGAATTTGCTGCCGCGGCTGCGCCTGCTTAAATGACTGCTTTCCTGGATTCTGACCAAGAACTGACCTCTTCTTTCCCGGCTCCTGCTGATCCCGTCCCTGATAACTCAATCTCTTGTTCTGAGCTTCCTTGACCATGTCATTTCTGTCTCTTTCGGACATCAGTGCTTGGTCAACTGCCCCTTTGAATGTGGTGACCCGACTCAGCCTGACATCATGGCGAATAGCCGGCCTCAACCCTTCGGTGAAGTGCTTCAATTCTTCGACTGGTTGGCTGGTAATCATAGGTACGAAATAACGTTCTCTCTCGAACCTCCTGACATACTCCGCCACCGTCATATCTCCCTGACGAAGCTCCAAGAATTCCCGTGCCAGTCGTGTCCTGTTGTCAATTGTGAAATACTTCCTATAGAATACCTCCTTAAAATTAGCCCAAGTCAAAATAGTCAGATCTACAGTCAGTCGCGCACCCTCCCACCATACTTGAGCATCATCTCGGAGCATGAATATCCCACACCTGACCTTGTCCGCATCTGTGAGCTGCATGAAGTCAAATATCATTTCCAGAGACCGAATCCATCCCTCTGCAGCGATTGGGTCTATGGTGCCTTTAAACTCCGTCGGTCTAAGCTCCCAAAACTGCTTGTAGACTAGTTGCGTACTAGGTGTAGAACATCTGGGGGTGCTCCCCTGCTCCCTAGCCTGCAATATTTGTTGAATCTGTTCCCCATGAATGCGGTTCTGCTCATGTAGAAGTGCAGTAAGTCCTTCTAGAAACTGGTTGTTCTGACCGCCCATCTCTCCGTTGTTGTTGTTCCTTCTACCAGCCATATCCTGTACAATTTCTGATTTAATCTCATTCATATCCCATAATTACATATCAGTATATCCATCATAATATGACTAAGTTATCGCATTAAATACAGAATTAAAATAATGTAGATCTTACAAACTGTTGGCTGAAGTAATCGAGTTCCTGACGAGATGGCTAGCGCATGATGTCCCTTAGGAGTGTGGCTCTGATACCAACTGAAACGTCCTGTAACCAACCCCCCCTTTTTTTTTTACACCATCCACAAAGCACAAACTAGCATACACTTATAACGTGATACCAATCCCAAAAGAATATTATTTCATCAAACGTAAAAGTCATCATTCCCCATAAAGTATAGCAAAGAAAACTCGATACTCTTGACACCACCAAGGCAAAACCCTTCCCGTAAAGAACATAAGCTCAACACTCCTAATATCCGGACAATGTCATGCGTCCATCTCGCCTCCTCGCCTACTCCGTCTGTAGACCCTCCATCATGGCCGGAGACACATCCTCACTTGAAATGTAGGCATCATGAGTCTACAACCCAGCAAGTATTACCTCATGTGATAAAGCATGACATCCATAAAGTAGTAGAGATAGGAGACTAAACAATAGAAACATACCTAGCATATTGCATATCAGTGAAGGAAGATGTGGTAAGTAAAGTTCCTACACAGCTAAATAAGATGAATATGTCACATATCCGGTAACCACAATTAGAGTCAGTCAACAGTCCCATGAACCTAGAGGTACCTCGTAGAGATCATGCATCCAGTCATATAGCCGAAGCTAACATAAATTCCAGTATCAGACAAGTTTGGATGGGCCCTCCCCGGAGCTCATCCCGGGTCACCCATCCCGTACTGCTACCACATATGATCATATTCAACCCACTAGCCACATAAAACTTAATCTACCCATAACATAATCCATAACTTCATCTCATTTCATAACATCCAGTAATCATGTCATTTCAACCTTAAGCAGTATCCATAAGGTACAAAACTTCATATACATCAACATAGCATTATTTAACAAATGAAGCTTGCAATAAAAAAATCGGTAAGGAAATCAGTATACATGATAGTATATCAAACAAGTGAAGCTTGCAATACCAATCAAATGCATAGTAAAAAGAAAAAATAGAGTATGGCAGTTATCAATTCCACAAGAACCCTGTTATATCTCAACCCACCAACCGTGTTTAACTCAAGAGTTTTTCCCAATACCACTTAAATAACTTATCAAGTTGATACTTACTCCCCATAGTCTACCAAATTTTCAAATCCAACATGCACAACTTCATAACAGAGGCGAGTAGAAACACAAAGTTCTAGTAGTAAGGTAAGAATTGAAACCACTAAAATCTGTCCATTTGAACCAAACAAAACAATCCAAATCCCAACAGAAATAAATCCTCAACAACTCAAGCTTACAGGACATACCAAATCCCATAAACAACATAAAGAACACAAAAGCTTTAAGGTAAAATCTCCACGGGGTAAATCATTCGGTTCCAAATCAACGCAAAAGTGCACAATTCACAACTGGTATCTCTGTTGAACATTCTAACAAACAGGTAGCATGCAGCGCACAAATTCTCATTCATCACAAAAACTCGAATCCAAAATTGATCCCAACTCGTTAATTAGCAGGCAAAACCATCAGTAGAGTATGACAAAGGATTCAACTCCTATACCAAAAACCAAAGTACTGCCAACCATACCAACAGCATATACGAACAGAATCGAGCGGTATCTTCAATCGAAACCTCAATCTAAAACACATCTCAGCCAAGAAGAAGCCAATCAGAAAACATCAACAGGTAAAGTCAATCGAAAACATCTTCAACAAGAAAACGAATCGGAAGCGCCTACAACTGGAAACAATCGAAGCATCCACAAGGAAACGAAACAAGCAGCATCATCTACAAGAAGAGAAAACATAACCGATGGAATCCATACCAAGTGCCTCAACTTCTCTAGGTTTTGCCCACCCTTCCATACCTTACGGATTTCAAGCTATCACAATGAAATACACTTGCCTGCTCTTGCGCTTCCCTATCCTCCCCGAGACCCCCGCGACTTCCACTGCGCGTCCTCGTTTTCCCCCGTCCGATCTGCTCCTCACGGTGGCGATAGGCTTCCTAATCCAGCGTCGCCCTTAGCTTCCACAGCTGAAGAAGTAGCTCCGCCGAGAGGTTGACGACACGTGAGGAGATGGAGGGTTGAGCTGTGGGGTGCAGGGTGATGTGAAGATTAGGACTCTTTATACCTAGGGTTATTAAGTTGGCAATAGCTTAGGTTATTAACTTAGGTGAGGGTGGCTGATGTAACCTTATTTGTTTCCCTAATGAGTGTCAATTTAGGTAGGTATGACCATTTAATCTATATTTGTTTCCCCTAGTTGATGTTAACATAGGTAAGTTGAGTTATTTAACCCCTAATTAATTCCTCTTAATCTTATCATTTTGATCCTTCTAACCTTATTGTACCAATTCATCTTCTAACCTCGTCACTATCCCCTTTTTTTTTTATGGAAATTCAGTAATTTATACCTCCCGTTTATGCCCATGAAACTTCATTCTGTTACTTTATTTAATAACCTCCCTAACTGGGGCTTAGGGAGCCTTACAATATGATATATTATGTTCAGAACCTAGGGTTTATTTGATACCCTATCTGTTTGTGTACCTTCTATTTGATTCGTTATCTTGTAGTACACATCTTATACTTATGTATAGAGCATGCTATGATATTCGTGATATTGCCATGTTTAGTGTCATGAATCATCTTGCATGATTGCATGCTGTGTGATTGTCTGCTCCATTATTGTGAGCACATCGCCAGTTACATGTATCTGTACACACCACCACTCATGGGTTAGTGGTATATCAGACAGGTGTGTGGCAGTTCTGCTATTTGTCTCCGTTGGTCTGGTGACTCAGTGTGGTAGCCGGCAGACAGTTCCGCTCTGTTTGGCTCCGTTGGTTTAGTGTAGCCGCGTTGTATCCGGCAGGAAGTTGGACTTTGTTTGGCTCCGTTGGTCCGCTCATGGGTAGTGTGACTCAGCGTAGTAGCCGGCAGAGAGTCCTCCCCGTCATCGTGTACCGGGAGATGAGAGCATTGCGCTCCCCCATTTATTATTTCGGGGTAGGAGTATGTGTGTACTCCGATAGCATCCCGTCCACTCGGTCACTCATCAGGGGCAGTGATGTCAGAGTGCACGGTTGTCACAACTCTACTCACTCGGACTCACCATTGTGTGTGAGATGGCTGACTGGCGTCAGGGGTGACCATGTCATTGGCATCATATGCATGATGCATTTATTGCTTGTGTTTGCTGCATTTACTTGCTGCATTTATATGGATGCATATGATTGACATGCATACAGGATTAAGACACTCTCGGTCTGACGACCCAGTTACCTTTATACCTTGATCCTAGTTAGTACAGTTTTCTCCTGTTTTTGTTCTAGTTGCATTTATCCTTCTCGTATTCAGGAGACTATACACATGATTAGTGTTGTCTATTATTTACTTTATTTTGCATATCAGTTGTACCTGCTGAGTGTTGGACTCACCCCGCCTCCATTGTTGTTATATTTTCAGGTTGAGGCTGTCCGGAGCAGTTCCAGTCGCTAGTCCCCATCTGCACGTAGTGCTAGTCCTCTGCTGGTCTTGAGTTGTTATTTTAACTTAGTTTCTCTATCAGACTTTGTTTTTAGTCTTGTATTATTTTACTTATGGATATTGTATGGATTCTTATTGTTTGATGGATTTTTGGTATGATTTGGATTTATTCTATTACATGCCTGCCTGGACGGCAGAAGAGGTGAGTTCATCGGATTTGAGCTTTACGAGTGTAGTTGAGTAGGGTTGATTTTGAGTTATGGTATTACTGCTTCGGTTTGCTTATATTTATATAAACTGTGTGGTGATGTTTTATTTACATGTTATTATTCCAGCCGCATGTGGCTGAGGTATATGAGGATGTAGAAAAGTTTCAGATTGTCCGCCGTACAGGGGAGATGCTGTCGAAATTTTCTCGGACAGGGACTCCTCCGAGCGTGACAATTTATTTGGTATCAGAGCCTAAGTTTTACGATCTTTATTTCTGTATTTTGGGATATTTGGGATAACCTGATACCAATTTATATGGTATCAGAGCGCCAAAGCTTGGCGATACTTGTTTGGTTTCCGTGTGTTGGATTTTTGAGATTTATCTGATACCAATTTATTGGTATCCGAGCAGGGTGTGATACCAGCTTTTAGTATTCTGGATATATTATGCTAGCCCAAGTTTGCGAGTCAAATTGGGTAGTTATTTTGGATTGCACGGATTTTCCATTATGTATATGTTATGGATTTTCGTTTCGAATTTATATGGATTTTCGGTGATTTTCATGTTCGAAATTTTGAGGTCAGAAGTTGGGGACTGGACAGCGATGGAACATCTCCAGACGGCATATAGGTATGATGTGTAATTTTATAGTTTATGACATGTATTAGCATTCTTTATTTAGTACCTGTCTGGTTGTTGTAACACATATTACATGTGATGGGTTAGCCATTGAGCATGGTTGACTTTAATAGAGATCAAGGATTATAGTCTCTGAAGATTTTTCATATCATACCATCAGTAGTTTTAGCTTCTGTTACTACTAGTAGGAGATGGAGGCACATACCAGCCTCTGCTATTGTTAGCTAGGTAATGGATGATACCTACATATTCCTGTTGACTTAGCCAGTAGAGTTTTATACTCATATCTTTTGGATATTAGAGTACCCGATACGATGAAAATTGGTCATTGGGGAGTTATCATGTTTGATCATTGTTGAGAATGGTTTGAGGTTGAGGGATATTGTGTGATCAGATAATGTGATATGTTGATTTCTAATGATTTATGAGAGTAAATGTTATGTGGTTGTCTGATGATCTATTACTAGATATTTGTTTTGATGATCTATTAGTGGATAACTATTTTGATGATCTATTATTTGGGTTGTCGTTGATGGTGACATAGTGAGTGTCATATATGATATTCACAGGTTTGATGATTATAGTTGGTGATCAGATATAGATTGGGTGCTAGAGAGTTTATGGTTGAGTGTGCCTATAAGATTTTAATAAATCTGGTTAGTTGTGGTTAGTTAACAGGATGATAAAATTGATATTTGCTTCCTTTGATATTGGACTATGTGGATAAATAATGATTTGATGTTTTGAATGTTAACTTGCTCTCATGGTGAGTAGAGACTGATTCATCTGATATTATGTGGGCTAATATCTTTGAGGATAAAAATGAGAGTGTCTTGATGTTCTTGAATTCTGACTTTATCTTTTGGGCATACACATTTATACATATGATATTATGTGGGTTGACATTTTCTAGTTTGAGTTGATGAAATTAGTGTTGAATTGACCCATGAACTGATTTAGTTATTTGACAATTTATTTGGGGGTCAAGTTGTTACTTGCTCTGGTGTCTATAAGGATGGATCCCTTCGGATAGTTCTGTATGGATTATGGATCAATGAACTGGTAGGATTTTTGTTGTGCTACCTTTGGTTGTCAAAGTTGAAAATTTTTCTGGGTCTGCTGAGTGGATACATGTATGGAACATGATATCTGGTTGATTATGAGTGGATTGATTTGTGAATCCTGGAAAAAAATTTTTTTATCATATAACTCCATATGAATGATTAGTAATGGTTTCAGATATTGAGGATATAAATTTTATTGAAGTGTTAAATGTAACCAATTTTTCATCAATGTCAAGGCTGGATGAAAATGGTTGAGTATTGTGTCAGATTTGGATAACCTTGAAGGTAAAATAGGGAATGCCAGGTCGATTGGATTAAGTATGTTGATTTTTTGCATATCTATGAGGTGTGTTCATATGATTATTGTGTGTTGCAGGAGTTCTTGATAGACGGTTTAAATTGCACGTAGTGGGTGTATACTTGTCCAGTTATGATTATTGTCGGTTTCTAGTAGATATACCCGAGTGGTTAGGCATACATGTCTGATTGTTTATTGGAGGTATTTTGTCGATTAAATCTATGTTGTGAAATGTGCACATGTGTTTGAGTGTTTTATTGGAGGTATCTTATCGATTTAATCTGAGTTGTGATATGTGCAGATGTATTCGGTGTAATATTCGAGGTATCTTGTTGATTATGTTTGTTCTGTGTGTATACTCGTATCTATTATGGCTTTGTTGGAAGTATTACATTGATTATACTCTTGACATAGGTGTATATATGTCATGTGAGGTTGTTTGAGATGTATTGTCGATTATACCTATGTTGATATATGCACACGGGTTTGGTAGGTATTGTTGGAGGTATCACACTGAATTATACCTGTGCTATGAGTGTGTTTGGTGTACTAATTGAATGATTATGTCGATCATACCTATGTTGTGTGTGCACGTGTGCCAGGTGTATTGTTGGTAGCATCATGATGATTCTACCTATGTTGAATGTAAAATGTTAAGTGTCTACATTATGTTATTGGTTGTATTACCCTGTCAACTAATTCTCCTATAAGTAGGTGACCGATCCACTAAGATGATGATAGAGTTGACTATGGATTTGATTTGCTTACTAGGTTGTTATACCCTAGGCTACTCACAGTGATTTGTGGGAGAGAGATCTCGTGCAGTCTCTAGCCGGATAGTTAGGTGCCTTGGGCACTTATGTATTGTTTGTGGTAGAGCGTTGCTCCCACACATGTTATGTATTGTTTGTAGTGGAGTGTTGCTTCCACCTATTGTGGATTTCTTGTAGCGGAGTATTGCCCCCATATATATATTGTAGATACATATTACGGATTTAGCTGTGGTGGAGCGTTGCTCCCTATGTGGTATTTCGTGTGATGGAGCGTTGCTCTCACACTGGAGGATCTATTTTTTTGTGATTTATATCGTTGGTGATCAGATCTGTTTATTGTCGAGGATCTTATGGTTAGGAATGTCTGTGATATGGATATTACGTGTCTTGGTTTTACCATTAGGGCTTGCGGAGCCTTAGATGTTTTCATGGACTCGATGATTTGGGTATCCCTAGGATATTGGATCAGAATTCGTTATTGTTATTGATGACGTAATGTTTTATTCCTAATTTGAGGTGTATCACGTACACTATCTTTGCATAGTTCTAGAGATGTTTCGACTGAAACTTCTATATGTGAAGATCAGTAGTGCGTATTTTGGTTGTCTTTTGTGAGATGTTTGAGACACATGGTCACCAGTAGGAGTATACCGTGGTTCCACAGGGGATAGAGGTTGTTACCGTTGGGAGTAGACGGAGTCTATAGAGAAGGCTCGCAACTTCCTTGGTTTGGCTCGATATTTCCGGAGATATGTTGAGGGTTTCTCTCGGATTGCTATGACACTTACACGTTTGACCAGGAAAGGCGTGAAGTTCACTTGGATTGAGGTATGAGATTAGCTTCCAGGAGCTGAAGCGGAGACTAGTGTCGGCTCCGATTATGGTTTTACCTTCTTAAGAGGACGGATTAGTGCTCTATACCGACGCATCTCTACAGGGTTTGTGCGCTGTTTTGATGGAGCACGGCACGGTAGTCTCCTACTTCTCGACAGTTGAAGGAGCATGAGGAGAACTACCCAGTACATGACTTGTGGCTGGCTGCCATTATTTTGCCTTGAAGATTTGGCAGCAGCATCTGTTCGGTATTACATTTGAGATTCTCACTGATCATAAGAGTCTCAAATATATATATATATATATTTTACCCAGAAGGAATTTAAATCTCCGATAGAGGAGATGGATGGAGATGCTGAAGGATTATGACTGTACGGTTGACTATCACCCGGGGGAAAGCTAATATGGTTGCCGATACACTCAGCTAGAAGTCTAGAGAGGCTTTAGCTTGCCACCGAGTTGTGGTCACAGATTTGATTCAGGGTTTCTCCAGGTTAGGCCTTGCGAAACAGGGACAGACAGAGCAGGGTATTCTGGTTACCATGGTTGCTCAATCCTCGATCAGGATGAAGATTCAGGAGGCCTAGGTTGGAGATCAATATTTACGGTCCATTGGCAGTCAGATAGCTTCCGGGTAGCAGACCGGGTTCACACGAGACGAGGAGGGTATTATATACTTCCGGGGCAGATTATGCGTACCTCAGTCTCATCCGGTCTTACAGGAGCTACTTCAGGAGGCTCATCGCTCTCGATTTGCGATCCACCCAGGCGTGCACTATGTATTCCACGTATCTATGCTGAGAAGATACGTACCTGACCCGACGCATGTGCTGACAGATGTCTCAGTTCTGTTTCAGCCTGACGTCACTTATGAGGAGGTTCCGGTACGGATTCTGGACCGGAAAGAGCGTCAGTTGCGGAACTAGACTCTCCGACTGGTTAAAATCAGATGGCAAAATCATTCAGACGAGGAGACTACTTGGGAGCTCGAGGATACTATCCGAGCTCGATACCCTCATCTTTTCACTTGAGGTATGTGATTTATTTACCGTTCAGCATCTATATGCTTTACCTGTTAGTATTTGCTGATGGTAGATAACGAAATTTGGGGACCAAATTTTTATTAGTGGGGGAGAATGTAAAATACCGGAAAATAGAGAATAATAATAAGGGAATTTTACAGAATTTTTAGAAGTTTTTCGGGAATTTTTCGGAGCTCGTATGGACGAGTTTACGGGGATAAAGGTGAGTCCCGAAAAGGCCGGATTAGGTTACCCCACTGAATGAGGAAAAGTTTTATTTTCTTAATCTTTTCCTATTTCCCTTTCCTTTATTTCGTTTCACTGTGTTTTTTTTTAATTTTCCTCGCGTGCCCGAGCCCCTCACGCGATTTCCCTCTTCCTCGCGCCGAGTCTTCTTCCCCTGCCGATTTCTCCTTTGCCCTAACCACTCGGCTGCGGTTTCCTTCTCTTCTCTTTTCTCCCGACGCCGATCCCACCTCTTCTCCTTCCTCTCGGTGCCGACCACCTATTCCTCTTCTCCCTGAGGCCGATCGATTTCCTCTCCTCTGCCCGACGCCAACCCGAGCCATTATTCATCGAGCGACCGCCGACCGAGCCTGCTTCCATCTCTTCGCGGACACCAGGGGCCGCCGGAAATCGTGCATCTGAACCCTAGGTCTGGTTCCTGGGCGCTGGCCGAAGATTTCCTTCCTCCTCCAGCCGTAAGAGCACAAGGGATGTAGATCCCTTGTCGGCAGCCCGATTTCCCTTCATCTTCCGGCCACTGCTTTGCACTCCTCAGCCCTAGTGCCGGTCACCGTGTTGTTCCTCTGTGCTGTGCCCTAGATTTTCTTGTTCTGCCGGATTCAAACCAGACAGCGGTGAGGTGAGCAGCTTATCTTTGTTGTTTCTATGTATTAGATCACTAATTGTAGAACTCTTCCGAGTTAAGGTTGGGTTACAGATTCAATCAGTAGCACTTGAACCTCTTGGATTATGGCAAGTGCTGATTTTTGGGTATTTTGATTTAGGGATCAGTGATCAGCAGCTGAGGGAAAACGATTGGCACCATTGTAGGTACGGCAGATTTGGGTATGTACGGTTCATATCATATATCATGCTAGTTTGATCATTTTAGCTTCGGACAGCACTGATTTCGAGTGATCCACAGTTCCGATGATCCCGCTTCGGCGGCGACGCCTGTTGGTGCAACCTTAGGTCAAGGTTGACCTGGTTGACCTGACTCGAGTTGACCTGACTCGAGTTATATTTTGATGTTTGACTTAGGAAGATTGTTGGTGCAACCTTAGGTCAAGGTTGACCTAGTTGAGTTGTATTTTGATGGTTGACACTCGTGGAAGAGTTGTATTCTTGATATGGGACAAGAATAGATGTTTGGGAGATTATTGGTGCAACCGTAGGTCAATGTTGACCTGGTTGACCTGATTCGGGAAAGAGTCCAAGTATGGAGACTTGGCAACGGAAAAAGTCCAAGCAGGGAACTTGGCACTGGAAAAGTCCAAGCAAGGAGCTTAGCACGCGAAAAGTCCAAGTGTGGAGACTTGGCACGGGAAAAGTCCAAGTATGGAGACTTGGCACTGGAAAAGTCCAAGAATGGAGACTTGGCACGGAGAAGTCCAAGCAGGGAGTTTGGCACGAGGGAAAGTCCTAACTGGGATGTTAGGCAGGAGGAAAGTCCTGGTGAGTGAAGCCAGGCAGTGGGAAAGTCCTAACTGGGATGTTAGGCAGGTGGAAAGTCCTGGTGAGTGAAGCCAGGCAGTGGGAAAGTCCTAACTGGGATGTTAGGCAGTATGGAAAGTCCTGGTGAGTGAAGCCAGGCAGTTTGGAAGTCCTGGTGAGTGAAGCCAGGCAGATTGGAAATCCTGGTGAGTGAAGCCAGGTGAAAACCCTAGTGAGTGAAGCTAGGTGAAAGTCCTGGTGAGTGAAGCCGGGCAAGGAAAAATCCAGATGGATCAAGGGTGATCGGACATCTGGTGTTGAGAAGGTCTAGTAGGTCAAGAGAGTGACCGGATACTTGACACGAAGAGAAAAGTCCAAGTGGGTCAAAGGGATTGACCGGACACTTGGTGGGGAGTCTTAGCAGGTCAAGGGAGTGACCGGATGCTAAGCATGATGTACCAACAGGTCAAGGTTGACCGGGTATTGGTTTGGACTTAGTTTGGGCAAAAACCGAGCTCTGGATCGATCAGTGGATCGATCCAGTGATACACTGGGTTATCTGATCGGTCTGGTGACCGATCAGTAACCAAACAGTATGCTACTGTATGTGACCGATCAGAAAGCGAACAGAAGGCAAAGAGAAAAGGAGGGGATCGGTCTGTGGACCGATCCACATGCACCCTGATCGGTCCATAGACCGATCAGGAGACGATCAGAGAACTTGGGCGAGTTCTCTATGAAGATGGTTGATCGGTCTGGGGACCGATCAGCACAGGTCCTGATCGGTCCCCAAGACCGATCAGGCTTCAGCCTGATCGGTCCACGCACTAGCCGTTGCGACACAACGGCTAGATTCTGTGTCTTCTTTGTCTTCTTCGCAGGTGCAGGTATAAGACCTCTACAGTAGACGAAAGTGGAGAGAACTCTCTTCTTCACGAGACTGTGATTTGAGCTTTGCTGAGCTCTTTGTTTCTGAAGCTTCGTGTGAGCTTCCCTGGCTGGTCAGCTGCTGCTGTTCTTCCGTGAAGTTGCTGCTTCGTCAACGGAAACCAGTCGAAGGCAAGCAAGGTGTTTTACATTCATATTGTCTGTATTTCTTGCTGTATTTCTGTACTTCATTCTTGTTGTTGCAAGAGATATTGTGGTGAGGTTTCTCCACCCAGAAGGAGTTCTTATTAGCCGGTTTTCCGAGGACTCATCCACCGACGGATTGATAGGCTTCGTCCACCTTACGGACACGCCGAGGAGTAGGAGTTTATCTCCGAACCTCGTTACATCGACGAGTTTGAGGTTTGATCTTTCCGCTTTCGTTTCTATTCGTTTTATTTCCGCTGCGCTAACCCTAGTTTGTAGAAACGCGACGATTTGGGGTCGGCTATTCACACCCCCCCTCTCTAGCCTCCGTACGAAGGATTCTAACAAGTGGTATCAGAGCGAGGCCGCTCTTCGACGGATCAACACCCGAGGGAGCACGGGCTAGAGATGGATCTCTATGGAGAAGATGTCACGATTCAACCCTTCTACGAGTCTCACGACAACTTCACATATTGGAAGGTAAGAATGATGTATTTTCTTAGGACTAATATGTTAAATTGGTTTTGTGTACAAGAAGGGTTTTCCCCTCCGATGGATGAGGAAGGAAAACCTATCAAGAAGAAGGAGTGGACGAAAGAGCAAATCCGACAATCCGAAATCAATGATGAGGTAACGAAAATCATTGAATTTTCTTTACCTAATGATATTTTGTGTAAGATAGGAGGATACAATAATGCCAAGGAGTTGTGGAACAACTTGGCCAAACTCCATGAGGAGAGCCCCACTTCAAGCCATGAAGAGGAGCCTAGTGAGCCAAGTAGCTCACATCATGGAGGTGAGGAATTAGAAGTTGAGGGCTACTCAACATCTAAAGAAGAAGAGGAGGTGAGTTCTTCTTCAAGATCGGAGCACGAAGAAGAAGCTTCTACCTCCAGGAGGGATGAAGAAGAGAGCATCCATCCATCATCAACCCTAGGTAACTCAAACACTTTAAGTTCAAGTAAATTACATATAATGTGTTTTGAGTGTAGGGAATTTGGACATTACAAGAGTAAATGTCCAAAGAAGACTAAGAAGACTCCACCGGCGCCAAAGATCAAGGAAGTCGGAGTCCCAAAACGCAAGGGCAAGGAGCACGTGGTGTGCTTCCAATGCAAGCGAAGGGGACATTATCGGAGTCAATGTCCGAGGGGGAGGCAATCTCACAAGGACAAGAGACCGAGCACGTCGATAGGGGGAGTTAAGGCAAACCCTAAGGTAACATTTAAGGTACATTCTTGCAATAATAATAAGGCTCATGCTAGTAGTTTTATTGCAATTGTCAAGAATGATAAGCATGATAATCTTAGGAATCGATATATGTGCTTAGGAGCCAAGCATGTTAGCCTAGATAAGAACAATTCTAGAAATGCTAACCCTAGAATTAACTCATCTAAGGCTAAGGAAAATCTAGATAGAAATCTCAAATCATCTAGACACATGCCTAGGAATACCTCAAAGAAAAATGATAAATCAAAACTTGAGGTATTAGAGAAAGAAAATCAAGTCTTGAGGTCAAGACTTGACTCTCTAGAAAAGGCTCTTAAGGATTTGACTCTAGGGTCTAGGGGTCAAAAACCCAAATCCAAGGACAAGAAAGGTTTGGGTCACAAACCTAAGTCCCAATTGGTCAAGCCCACTTATCATAATGTTTATTCGATTATGGAACAAAACCTAGGGCTAGGAAGACCATTACCAAGGTCACAAGGGGAGTCACCCCCATAGTTGACCTTGATGAGACCCAAATGACCAAGGCTTTAAAGCCTAAGAGGGTCATTAGGAGGGTTGCTAGGGAAGTTATCCCTAGTGAATATTTAGTGAACCCAATGAGCTCTAATAGGTATTGGGTTCCTAGGAGCATCTTCTCTACCTCATAGATGGGTTAGAGAGTGTCAACTCCGATTAGAAGGGTAGTTAACCCAACTTTGAGGAAATTGACACTCAAGGAGCATTTTCAAGGTTTTTGGGAACCTTTGAAAATGAAATGGAACAATCATTAATATTTACTCCTTGGAAGAGTTAAATGTGCCTAAAGATTGGAAATTTTATTTTTAATCTCAATTGGCACAATTTGGGAAAATCTAGAGAACTCTCGAAAAAAAAATGAAACATGCCAAGTTTTGAGGATAAATTTGATCTTTAAGTGGCATGAATTAATCTAGAGTTCAAGAAGTGTCAAAATTAGGATTTTGGCATTTTGGGGCAATCTAGGATTAAATTTGAAGTTAGCCAAGTAGTTAAGGATACTTAGATAGGTAATCTAGGTATATTTATTTATGCTAAATCTTGCCATGATTGTTTGCCCTCACATGTCATGACATCATGTTTAGTTTTATTATCATCTGAAATGTCATGATAATGCTTAGGCTAGTTTTTATGTCATGTTTATTTAAGTTTCATACTTTATGCCATGACATCATGACATTGGCACATGTTTTCATTTATGATATCATTTTATGCCATGTCATCATCTCTTGCATTAATAATCAATTGAATTGATTTAAGGATGAAAAACACATTTTGATATTGAGATCAAATTTGTGTTTAGAAAATGCATGAGACCTTAGTCTAAGATACCTAAACCCATATCTCACATCAAAATTGCCATGGATGTGTTTGATACACTTTAGATGTGTGTGAGATATTAGGATCATGAATTAGGATCAAGGTGCATAGTTCTTGTACCTAGATGAGCCTAATTCAAGAATGGAGGATCATAGGGAAAGCTTGTGTACAAGTCATGTACCTTTAGCCCTAAGATTATGGTCCTAAATTAAAAGGGTTTAAAATCATTTCAAAATTGATTTGAAAAACCTTGATGAAGCCATTCTAGTGATAGCATTCATCATTGAACATTGTGATATAAAGTTTACTTAACTTTGAACTATTTCAAAGTCTTTTGAACTTTGTATCAAGATTGAAAAATGGAATCTATTTTCATAGAAAACTATTTTTCCTTGATAGTATATGTTATGAGGAATGTATCCTCAAAATTTCATAATTTTTGGAATTTTCTGGAATTTGTTGTGAGTTTCTGAATTTCAGGAGAAGGAAATCAGAACTCGAATCTGTCCAAAGCTGGATCAGTCACTGGACCGATCTAGGGAAGGCTGGATCGGTCTAGGGACCGATCCAGAGGGGTCCTGATCGGTCCGGTGACCGATCAGGCGTGCTGAATTTGCTGAATTTCGACTGGTTGTCTGAAATTTCAGCTCGGGAAGGTGGTGTGTTGGATTTCTAAAGGTGTGAAACTCTCCAAGACATTGTTGGTGCAATGGTCAAGGGGGAGTTGACTTTTAGGGGGAGTTTTTACTCCTAAAGACTTGAGTGATATGGGATTATCACTAAGTTGATTGTTGTGTTTAGTATCAAGGGGGAAATTAAGAGTTTCAATGAAAGGTATGGGACTTTCATTAGGAAGAAACTCTTGACCTTGATTTCCTCTTTTTGATGTGTGTCAAAAAGGGGGAGAGATGTCGGGGGAGAAAGGGAGAATGTTCAAGGAAGAACATTGAAGAACATTGGGAAACCTAAGTTAGGTTATCGGATTAACCTAACTTGATTATGGTTTTGTCAAACATCAAAAAGGGAGAGATTGTTGGTGCAACCTTAGGTCAAGGTTGACCTGGTTGACCTGACTCGAGTTGACCTGACTCGAGTTATATTTTGATGTTTGACTTAGGAAGATTGTTGGTGCAACCTTAGGTCAAGGTTGACCTAGTTGAGTTGTATTTTGATGGTTGACACTCGTGGAAGAGTTGTATTCTTGATATGGGACAAGAATAGATGTTTGGGAGATTATTGGTGCAACCGTAGGTCAATGTTGACCTGGTTGACCTGATTCGGGAAAGAGTCCAAGTATGGAGACTTGGCAACGGAAAAAGTCCAAGCAGGGAACTTGGCACTGGAAAAGTCCAAGTAGGGAGCTTGGCACGCGAAAAGTCCAAGTGTGGAGACTTGGCACGGGAAAAGTCCAAGTATGGAGACTTGGCACTGGAAAAGTCCAAGAATGGAGACTTGGCACGGAGAAGTCCAAGCAGGGAGTTTGGCACGAGGGAAAGTCCTAACTGGGATGTTAGGCAGGAGGAAAGTCCTGGTGAGTGAAGCCAGGCAGTGGGAAAGTCCTAACTGGGATGTTAGGCAGGTGGAAAGTCCTGGTGAGTGAAGCCAGGCAGTGGGAAAGTCCTAACTGGGATGTTAGGCAGTATGGAAAGTCCTGGTGAGTGAAGCCAGGTAGTTTGTAAGTCCTGGTGAGTGAAGCCAGGCAGATTGGAAATCCTGGTGAGTGAAGCCAGGTGAAAACCCTAGTGAGTGAAGCTAGGTGAAAGTCCTGGTGAGTGAAGCCGGGCAAGGGAAAATCTAGATGGATCAAGGGTGATCGGACATCTGGTGTTGAGAAGGTCAAGTAGGTCAAGAGAGTGACCGGATACTTGACACGAAGAGAAAAGTCCAAGTGGGTCAAAGGGATTGACCGGACACTTGGTGGGGAGTCTTAGCAGGTCAAGGGAGTGACCGGATGCTAAGCATGATGTACCAACAGGTCAAGGTTGACCGGGTATTGGTTTGGACTTGGTTTGGGCAAAATCCGAGCTCTGGATCGATCAGTGGATCGATCCAGTGATACACTGGGTTATCTGATCGGTCTGATGACCGATCAGTAACCAAACTGTATGCTACTGTATGTTATCTGATCGGTCTGCAGACCGATCAGAAAGCGAACAGAAGGCAAAGAGAAAAGGAGGGGATCGGTCTGTGGACCGATCCACATGCACCCTGATCGGTCCACAGACCGATCAGGAGACGATCAGAGAGTTGGGCGAAGAGGGTTGATCGGTCTGGGGACCGATCAGCACAGGTCCTGATCGGTCCCCAAGACCGATCAGAGAGGATCTGGATCGATCAGGCTTCAGCCTGTTCAGTCCACGCACTAGCCGTTGCGACCCAACGGCTAGATTCTATGTCTTCTTTGTCTTCTTCGCAGGTGCAGGTATAAGACCTCTACAGTAGACGAAAGATGAGATAACTCTCTTCTTCACGAGACTGTGATTTGAGCTTTGCTGAGCTCTTTGTTTCTGAAGCTTCGTGTGAGCTTCCCTGGCTGGTCAGCTGCTGCTGTTCTTCCGTGAAGTTGCTGCTTCGTCAACGGAAACCAGTCGAAGGCAAGCAAGGTGTTTTACATTCATATTGTCTGTATTTCTTGCTGTATTTCTGTACTTCATTCTTGCTGTTGCAAGAGATATTGTGGTGAGGTTTCTCCACCCAGAAGGAGTTCTTATTAGCCGATTTTCCGGGGACTCATCCACCGACGGATTGATAGGCTTCGTCACCTTACGGACACGCCGAGGAATAGGAGTTTATCTCCGAACCTCGTTACATCGATGAGTTTGAGGTTTGATCTTTCCGCTTTCGTTTCTATTCGTTTTATTTCCGCTGCGCTAACCCTAGTTTGTAGAAACGCGACGATTTGGGGTCGGCTATTCACACCCCCCCTCTCTAGCCTCCGTACGAAGGATACTAACAACGCCCTCGGGCCGTATCCCACCAGCGGTCACTTGGTTGTGAATTGAGGTAAGGAGTATGTAATTGGGTTTGGATGTAGATCAAAATGAATTTGGATTATTTGATTAGTTGATATATGTGTCGAATTAGGACTAAATCGGGTAAGATGCTATAATTAACCATGTTTATTGCAAGTCCTAATTCGAATGGATTAGAAACGATTGAGGAGTTAAATGATTCAATTAGGGTTTATAATTGGATCTGAGTTTATATTAGCTTCTTGAGGATTTGATTTAGCTAATTTATTTATATGTAATTAGTTAAATTTGGATACCATGTGTTACAGGACTTTGACGCGAGACGAGTATCTCGACGTCGTATTTGGATCAGATTGAACTTTCCTATTGGAGGCGGGTACTTTGACTTATGTCTTTTGATATGCATAATAATGTGTTTAACATATAGCATGATTGTGTTTTCCATTTGTTTCGGTTAGTCACTACATGATCTGTTACATGTTTGCTTGTTTACTTATTATGCACTGCATGTTATTATTTACCTGATCGTACATGCTTTAGGTAGTGACCCAATCATATGATATATTATGTTCAGAACCTAGGGTTTATTTGATACCCTATCTGTTTGTGTACCTTCTATTTGATTCGTTATCTTGTAGTACACATCTTATACTTATGTATAGAGCATGCTATGCTATTCGTGATATTGCCATGTTTAGTGTCATGCATCATCTTGCATGATTGCATGTTGTGCGATTGTCTGCTCCATTATTGCAAGCACATCGCCAGTTACATGTATATGTACACACCACCACTCATGGGTTAGTGGTATATCAGACAGGTGTGTGGCAGTTCTGCTGTTTGGCTCCGTTGGTCTGGTGACTCAGCGTGGTAGCCGGCAGACAGTTCCGCTCTGTTTGGCTCCGTTGGTTTAGTGTAGCCGCGTTGTAGCCGGCAGGCAGTTGGACTTTGTTTGGCTCCGTTGGTCCGCTCATGGGTAGTGTGACTCAGCGTAGTAGTCGGTAGAGAGTCCTCCCCGTCATCGTGTACCGGGAGATAAGAGCATTGCGCTCCCCCATTTATTATTTCGGGGTAGGAGTATGTGTGTACTCCGACAGCATCCCGTCCACTCGATCACTCATCAGGGGCAGTGATGTCAGAGTGCACGGTTGTCACAGCTCTACCCACTCGGACTCACCATTGTGTGTGAGATGGCTGACTGGCGTCAGGGGTGACCATGTCATTGGCATCATATGCATGATGCATTTATTGCTTGTGTTTGCTGCATTTACTTGCTGCATTTATATGGATGCATATGATTGACATGCATACAGGATTAAGACACTCTCGGTCTGATGACCCAGTTACCTTTATACCTTGATCCTGGTTAGTACAGTTTTCTCCTGTTTTTGTTCCAGTTGCATTTATCCTTCTCGTATTCAGGAGACTGTACGCATGATTAGTGTTGTCTGTTATTTACTTTATTTTGCATATCAGTTGTACCTGCTGAGTGTTGGACTCACCCCGCCTCCATTGTTGTTATATTTTCAGGTTGAGGCTGTCCGGAGCAGTTCCAGTCGCTAGTCCCCATCTGCACGTAGTGCTAGTCCTCTGCTGGTCTTGAGTTGTTATTTTATCTTAGTTTCTCTATCAGACTTTGTTTTTAGTCTTGTATTGTTTTACTTATGGATATTGTATGGATTCTTATCGTTTGATGGATTTTTGGTATGGTTTGGATTTATTCTACTACATGCCTGCCTGGACGGCAGAAGAGGTGAGTTCATCGGATTTGAGCTTTACGAGTGTAGTTGAGTAGGGTTGATTTTGATTCATGGTATTACTGCTTTGGTTTGCTTATATTTATATAAACTGCGTGGTGATGGTTTATTTACATGTTATTATTCCAGCTGCATGTGGCTGAGGTATATGAGGATGTAGAAAAGTTTAAGATTGTCCGCCGTACTGGGGAGATGCTGCTGAAATTTTCTCGGACAGGGACTCCTCCGGGCGTGACAGGTTCCACTGTACAAAATTTTGTACAAGTGTCGAACCTTTCATTAAATAACCTATTGTGTTCTTTAAAGTTAAATTAGGAAAGGGAGAAGAGAGCAAAGGGAAAGGGAGAAGAGAGAGGGCTGGCCACACCAAGAAAATCTCCAACCAAGAGAATAAGAGTTGTGTCTTATGAAGCCTTCTCACCCTTTCTTTTATAATACTTGGCCAAGGCAAATAAGGGAAGAATTTTTACAAAAATTAAAATCTTCCTCTAGTTTTTCCTTTTCCCTTTTATTTTTCCTTTTCTTTCCTCTTGATTGAATCAATCACCAAATCAATGGTTGGATTGATTTAATCTTGGCCGGCCCCTTGCTTGGGCATCAAGCAAAGGTGGCCGACCACTTATAGGAAGAAATAATTTTTTTTTTTTATAAAAGTTTACTAGAAAAAATAATCTTATAAAATTTAACAAGCTCTCTTTCCTAAAGTGGATGTTAAAAAGGAAAGTTTAAAAAATTAAAACCATGTTTTAAAATTTAAAACTTCTCTTCAAAAGTTTTCTTTTTTAACATGAATAGAAAATTTTTAATTTTTAAAACTTCTCTTCCTTTTTTCTAAAACCATGAGGATGGTTAAAAAAGGAAAGTTTTAAAACTTTTAAAACTCTCTATTAAACCATGTGGCCTAATTCAAATAAGAAAAGTTTTTAAAATTAAAATCTCTATTTTAAAACTTATAGTTTTCTACAAAGAGAAGATTTTAAAAATTCAAAACAACCCTCCTTGTTTGAGTAATGTGGCAGGCCCCTACTTGTTTGATTACCAAATAATAGGGTCGACCCCCATAGAAGAGGATGTGGCCGGCCCTTGCTTGGTCACTAAGCATTGGACCGACCCCCTTCTTGGACACCAAGATGGGCTTATATTTGGATGAACTTGAGGCTTTAATGAGGCTATGACAAGGACTTAGAGGAGAAATTGGTTTTGGCCTTCCGATGAGCTTGAGTATCCCGTGTTCACCTCGAACACACAACTCAAGTTCATCGATAATAACTCATTCCACTAGAGAGTTATTATCGCACTACCACACCAATCCCAAATTATATTATGGGATCCTTCTTATCATGAGTGTGTTAGTCTCCCTGTGTTTAAGATAACGAATGCCCATTAATTAAGTAAGTTACTGACAACTCACTTAATTAATATCTTGCTCCAAGAGTAGTACCACTCAACTTCATTGTCATGTCGGACTAAGTCCACCTGCAGGGTTTAACACGACAATCCTTATGAGCTCCTCTTGGGGACATTCTAAACCTAGATACTTAGGACACAGATTCCTTCTATAATCAACAACACACATTATAAGTAATATCATTTCCCAACTTATCGGGCATATTGATTTATCGAGCTAAACCTCACCTTTTGATAAGTCAAAGAAATAAATATTAAATATATGTGCTTGTTATTATATTAGGATTAAGAGCACACACTTCCATAATAACTAAGGTCTAGTTCTTTTATTAAGTTAGTACAAAAAGAACTTACCTAAAATGATCCTACTCAATACACTTAGAGTGTTCCAGTGTAATTTATTAATCAAGATAAATTAATACTTAATTACACTACGACTATTCCGATGGTTTGTTCCTTTCCTTCTTAGTCGTGAGCAACTGTTTATAATTTATAAAGAACCGACAACATGATCTTCTGTGTGTGACACCACACACCATGTTGTCTACAATATAAATTAATTGAAAAATTACATTTAACAAATAAATGTAGATATTGACTAATGTGATTCTTTTATTTCAAAAATAAATGTTTACAAAAGATAGGCTTTTAGTATACACTCTAACACAACAGGGGTTTATAGTTGTCGTTCGATTGTTGATTCGTCGATAGGGGTTTATAGTCTCCATTCGACTGTTGATTCATCTATAGGGGTTTCTAGTTGTTGCTTAACCATTGATTCATCAACAGGGATTTATAGTCACCATAGACTGTTGCTGTAGACTCTCGAGTTTATAGCCGTCACTCTTCTATTGCCATAGACTCTCAAATTTATAGCCGCGGCTTGATTGTTAATGTAGGCTAGGGTTTATAGTCACTGATCGATTTTGATTGCGTAGACAAGGATTTATAATCGTCGCACAACTTTTGACTTGGCCGAGTGATGCAAGAGTCTGGGACACTTGTGAATTTTATTCATTGTTTGCTGAAAATTACTAGACATACATTTATATAATTTTATCTAAATTTAATAGCACACCTCTCACCCAGCCCTATAGGGCTGGAGATAGTTTGTGCTTCAGGGTCGCTCGAGCTTTCTCCCATCTTCATCTTGCAGATAGTAAGCTCTCGAGTGGAGTTTCTGAATGACTTTGTAGGGTCCTCCCCATGGGGCTTCTAATTTGGTAACATCACCGACCGACTTCACTCTTTTCTATGTCAGTCACTAATCTGGAATGACCTCAGGATTACCCTCCGATTGTAGCTCTACTTCATGCTTTTCCTATACGCCATGAGACGGATGGCAGCCTTATCATGTATTTCATCTACTAGGTCGAGCTCCATGATTCTCCACTCGGTGTTTTCATTGTCGTAGAGATGAACCCAGTTGGACTCTACTCCGACTTCCACTGGAACCATTGCTTCACCTCCATACACTAGATGAAACAGGGTGACGTCGGTCGCCTCTCTTGGTGTGGTATGATGAGCCTACAATATACTAGGGAGTTCATCGGGCCAGCTATCTCCAGCGTGGTCGAGCCAAGCCCGTAACCCTCTAAGGATTTCCCTATTGGTGACTTCTGCTTGGCCATTGCTCTAGGGGTAAGCCACTGAGGTGAAAACCTGTGCAATGTCATAGCCTTCACACCACTTCTTGAGCTTCCATCTTGTGAACTATCTTCCATTATCTGAGACGAGCCAATGAGGGATGCTGAACCGACACAAGATATTTTTCCATATAAATTTGATAACCATATGCTCGGTTATCTTGGCTAGCAACTTGGCCTCCACCCACTTTGAGAAATAATCTACTGTGATGAGTAGAAATCTTCATTGATCAATCACCATGGAAAATGGTCCAATGATGTCCATACCCCACTGGTCGAACAGATATGACATCGTGGATGCTTTTATCTCCTCGATGGGTCAGTGCGAGATGTTATGATACTTCTAACATAATAATCAAGTGGCCACCATCGGATCGAGTCACACATGAGAGGGGGGATGAATCACATGGTTTTGAAAATCTCATTCTTTTCTGTTTTCAAATCAAAGTATGAATGTAGCGAAATAAGAGAATAGATGAATGAAAAATAATACAAACACAAGCAATTTACTTGGTTTGGAGCCTTCGATGACTCCTACTCCAAAACTCAGGTCCCGTGAACCTATTGATGGGTAATCCACTAAAAACCTTCTTCTGGTACTTCCAGAAGAGGAGAATGAGTACAAATAGATCGGAAAAGTGTAATAGACTACACTTTTCATTTGCTAAAATTATGTACAGAAACAGTGACTTTGTTATCAACATGTAGGGATCGAAGTGAGAGTACATGAGTGTCAGTGTCGATCTACCGGCCATGATCGGAAGTCCTCGGAGCAGTTGTTGGGCTCAGCAACTTTGTAGCAGAGTTGCAGCAGGAAGTCGGAGCAGTCGGAACCTCAAATTGACGCATAGTAGCTCGTATATGAGTTGTTGATTGATGCTTGGTCAAGACTACCTTATAAAGGGTACGGAAGGCGCCTTCCATAAGTGTTAAAGGCACCTCCAATGGGTCAAATTTGATCCCGAAACTTGCTGAAGCTTATCTTCGAATCGGTCAAATTTTATCCTCCGGAAGGCGCCTTCCATAGCCATTGAAGGCGCCTTCTATGAACAGTTTGAATGCGCCTTATAATATTTGAAGGCGCCTTCAAGTACTATTCATCCGAAGGCTTTTGTGTTCCTTTTTTCCTGTAAAATGTGTTAGTCCAAAACTAAAATATCTACCTTGCAAAACAAAATTAGCACAGTTATAATAAAGAGTAGTAATTAGTTTCTGTCCTCTCAGGACTAGGAACTAGTCAAAGTCATAGTTTAGGGATTTAAAATGGACCTAAACTGGATCGACACCTACTATCCCTCAACCTTGGACGTGTCCTCACTTAGTCACTCTCCTCCAGTGACTTACCTTAACTTACCAGCTTGTTGTTGACTTGCCTCTTGACCCACCAAGTCTTTATGCAGTTGTCCGGTCTGCAGACCCAACTGGACTTCTGCCGGTTGTCCAGTCCCACGGACCCAATCAGACTTTTTTCCAGATATCCGGTCGACCCATTGACCTATCTGGACTTCGCACCAACTATCTGATCTTGTAGACCTAGCTGGATTTCAACCTGGTGTCCAGTCCTTCAGACTCATCAATTCCTGCACACTTGATAACGCAATTAGATCACAAAACACTTAACTTAACTCACTTGTCATTCATCAAAATCTAAGTTAGACCGTTAGTACAAACTGCACTAACATCATTCAAGCGGCATCATCTTGCAATGTTGGCCAAAATTACCCCGCTAATAAGATCTTTTGGGCCAGTGATTTGCGACTCAAATGACTACTGCAGGAGCCTTAATGAACCTTTTGCAAGATGTACTCTATGTCTTCTGATCCGACTCACTTGAGCAGTGGCCTTGAGAAAGCTCTTTTATATAACTGGTTGCTCACCAGAGTGAACCGCCTAACCTTCTTTTTCAACAAACGAGCTTCATCCTGATCGGCTGGTGTGACTCCCGATTGGAGGAACTCTATCAATGACATCCTCTATTCGCTCAAGAATTCTATTTCGTCCATCTTGTCGATGTGTGCCACTAACGAGACTTGTTCGATAGGCTTATCAATGACTATCGACGACAACGAACTTTCTAACTTAGCCAGCTCATTGCGGCCTGGTTGTCATACTGAGGGATCTTCTTTATAACCACTTCTTAGAAGATTGCCTTCAACTTCTCGAAAGCTTCGATGTATAGATTGATTCGAACATTACTTATATCGAACGTGCTCAATAACTGTTGAGCTGCTAGCTGAGAATCTGAGTGGATGAGGAATCTTATAGCTCCTACATGTCGAGCTGCCTGTAAGCGAGCTATCAAGGTCTCATATTCAGCTTCATTATTTGTAGCCCGATAATCCAGCCGCACAGACAATTTTATCCTATCTTCTCATGGGGATATCAAGAGGATGCCAATCCCACTACCTTGCCAGGTCAATGAACCATCTAAATAAATCTTCCAGGTCGAGTCCGGCTCAGCATTCTGGACCTTATTAACAAAATTATCTAAGGTCTGTGCTTTGATCGTTGTTCATAATTGATATTGTATGTCAAACTTGCTCAGCTCGGTGGTCCATTTGATCAGTCATTCGGATGCTTTTCGATTAAGGAGGACTCTTCCTAGTGCGTTATTGGTCATCACCATGATCAGATGTGAGAGAAAATATGGACGAAGTCTCTGAACAGCGAGTACTAGCGCGTATGCTAATTTTTTGAGACTGATGTAGCGGGATTCTGCATCTTTTAATATATGACTTAGAACATATACATGCTATTGTTTATGACCATTTAACTTACCAATGCCGAGCCAATCGCATGCACTGTGAATGACAAATAAATCAAGAGCGGATTGTCAGTGTTGGGTTTCACCAATACAAGTAAGGAGGAAAGGTACTCCTTAAGCTCTTCTAGTGCCTTGTCGTACTCCGCGTCCCACTAGAACTTCGTCGCTCAACATAGTATCTTGAAGAATGGGTGACTCCAATTGGAAGATTTGAAGATGAATCTAAATAATGCGGTGATAAGTCTGCTCATCCATTGGGCCTCCTTCAAGTTGTGGGGTGGGGCCATGTCCTACAGTTCCTTCACTTTGCTCGGATTCGTCTCGATCCCCCATTTGGTAATGATATAGCCCAGGAAGTGGCCACTCCTTACTATAAATAGGCACTTTTTTGGATTCAGCTTGATTCCATATGCCCTCAAAGTTTGGCAGGTCTCTTAGATATATGCGTAAAGGTCATTGGCTAGGAGAGATTTTATCAAGATGCAATTGATATATACCTCCATGATACGACCGATCTATCATCAGAACACCTTGTTCATCAATCTTTGATAGGTGGTGCCAACATTCTTCAATCCGATCAGCATGACGTTGTAATAGTAAGTCCCGTCGGCCATAATGAAGCTGACCTTCTCTTGATCTTCACGGACGAGCGGCACTTGGTGGTAACCTTGGTATGCGTCGAGCATGCATATCAGCTCATAAGCCGCTGTGGAGTCCACCATTTGGTCTATCCAGGGTAGGGGATAAAATTCCTTTGGGTAGACCTTGTTTAGAACTCAGAGGTCGATGTATAATCGTCACTTGTTGCCCATCTTGGAGACCAGCACGACGTTAGCCAACTAGCTCGGGAATTGTACCTCATTGATGTGGCCAGCTTCTAGCAACTTTTCTATCTTCACTCAGATAATCTGATTCTACTTCGAGCTGAAGTCCCTCTTCCTCATCTCATCGGACGGATGTCCGGTCGGATGTGAAGCTTGTGCTAAGCTACGCTTAGCGAGATGCTTGGGAGCTCGTGTGTCGACCAGGCAAACACATCATGGTTTCACCTAAGACAGGCGACTAGCTCTGCCTTCTTCTCATATGTCAGGTCAGCAGGGACAAATGTAGTGGCTTCCGACCGACTAGGATGTATCTGAATCTCCTCCTTTTCCTCATAAACTAGCGCGGGAGGTTCTTCCATGATGGTGTTCACTTCCAGACGCGGGTCTTCCGTGCTGCCCTTGCTTTGAATTTAACTTTGCCTACCTCATTGTCTACCAAAAACTTGATCTTCTGGTAGAAGGTGGACACCACAGTTCGGAACTCATTAAGGGTTGGTTGGCCTAATATGATATTTTTGGCGGATGACGCATCCACCATAATGAAATTTGTAGTCTTGGTCCTCTTGAGAGCTTCTTCTTTGAATGATATGGCCAACCGATCCTGGCCGATCAGCAATACTTCATTATTTGTGAACCCATAGAGGGGGGTCATCATGGGCTGCAGTTCACTTCAGTCGATTTGCAGTTGGTTGAATGCCTTTTTAAAGATTATATTCACCGAGCTACTTGTATCAATAAAAGTTTGGTGAATAGTATAGTTAGCTATTACTGTCCAGATGATCAAGGCATTGTCGTGCGGGATCTCTACCCCTTCTAAGTCTCGAGGGCCGAAACTGATTTCTGGCCCCTCGGCCTTCTCTTTGTTGCATCCTACAGTGTGTATCTCCAGTCGCTGGACGTGTGACTTTCTCACTCGATTGGAATCACAATCGGTTGGCCCACCAATAATCATTCTAATTTTGCCCCAAGTGATGTTGCTTCTGTTCTCCTCTTCTCGAGCTAAGGATTTAGTTTGCTCGGTAGAAGCTTGGACGGGACTTATATATGTTATTTCTTCTTTGAGGTTGACAATAGCGTTGTTCGTCCACTAATCTGTCTTCTTCTCTCGCCTATCCAACCAGCATTGATGTCGTCCCTTGGGAGTCGATGAGTGACGACGGTATCCTAGAGGAGTCAATCAGCTGGAAATTGGCCTCAAGTCATAACAGTCCTGAGTGTTATGCGTCACTAATTGATGGAACGTGTAAAACAACGTCATCCAAGTCTTGCCTTTCGTGGCTTTGGGATGACCTGCTGCTACATGTTGCATGGTATGTCTTCTTGGCTCCTAGTGTGGCTATGCTACTCTTGATCAGAGGCCCTTTGGTGGTTGATGATTGGTGGTCGGCAATCATTTTGGGGGAGCAGTATGCTCGACAAGCGCTTCCTTCCTCCGTGCTCTTTGGGCTTCCTCCATGTTTATGTATTCGGTGGCCCATTGAGTAGGTAGTCAAAGTCTTTTGGTGGCCTCTAGATGAGGGAGAGGAAGAATTCCCCTTTAATGAGCCCCTGGGAGAAGGAATTTACCAATATCTCTGAGGAGACCGATGAAATATTCATGGCCACTTGGTTGGACCGATTGATATAGGCCCTTAGTGCTTCCTTGGGCCCCTACTTCATTGCAAGTAGACTAACACTTGTCTTCTGATAGCAGTGACTAATAGTGAAGTGGTGCAAGATTGCCACTCAGAAATCTTTGAAGTTGTAAATTGATCTGATTGGCAAGCGTCTAAACTAGCGTTGCGCTGATCCTGAAAGAGTGGTGAGGAAAACCCGACACTTCACTCCGTTGGTGTACTGATGGAGTGTGGTCACATTATCAAACTTGGCCTGATAGTCATCTAGATATAATGTTCCATTATATTCCCCAATCATCAATGAGGTGTAATGTCGGGGTAGGGGGTCGTCTAGGATCCCCTAAGAGATGTAACGCCCCGCCCCTCCTGCTAAGGCGACGGGGGTTACTTACCATACTTAACAACTTAATAACTTATTACAGCGGAAGTCTTACTTGTAAAATTTTTTTTAAAACATAGAGTCCATATGTCCTACTTAACATTATTTCAAGACATATAGAGTAAACATGATAAAATGTCATGGAGTTCTATATAAACCAGGCATAATTTCTATTAAATAAAATGCAGGTCTTTTTCCTTCTTTAGCCAGTCACTGCCACACACATCCTGCTAGCCCCTCCTGCTGCTCTCCTAGTTCATCCATCCTTTGCCCTTATCTGTGGTACAAGAAAGTAAGCTGTGAGCACTCATGGCTCAGTAAGTTCCTTTCCTACTCACAAAAACCGTATAGTATGTCAAAAATCACAAAACATACATCATAGCATAAGGTATCATGGCATAGCATACATGATCATATACATGTCATAAGCATCATCATAGATATCATGGCATAATCATGGCATAAACACAAGGTAGCATGACATATCATAACATGATCATCATAATTATCATGGCATATTCCTAAGGTATATGCAGGGTGAACTCTTAAACATACATCATGGAACATATGCATCATGTCTTTTTAAAACGTATAGCATAGATACTTAAACATAATCTCAACATAAGAGGGGATCCTGGCTTGTACCACGTACATAAATGCGCGCGTCCTAGTAGGTTCAAGGTAGCAAGTCTTGAACCCTACAAGGCATACATATACTAGGCCCGTTTCTTAGTCCATCGACCTAGGGGCACTTAGGAGCTCATCCCTAACGAGGCCCGTTTCTTAGTCCATCGACCCCGGGGCGCTTATGGAGCCCACCCTTGGTACAAGCCTTAAAAGTAAAATAGCATGTCATATCTACATAGTCCATATCACTCATGTCATATTCATATCATGAAGAGTGCTCTTGATCCCACTTATAGGGAAGCAACTCTTTTAGGCATAGCTTAATGCATGTATATTTGAGCACACAGCATATCATGAACACATGCATAATTAAGCATACAACCTATCATGAGTTTAAGCACACAACATATCATGAATTTGAGCACATAGCATATCATGAATTTGAGCATATAGCATATCATGAGTTTAGGCACATAGTATATCATGAATTTGAGCACACAGCATATCATGAAGTTAAGCACATAGCATATCATGAATTTGAGCACACAGCATATTATGAAAATAAGCCCATAGCATATCATGAAATTTAGCACACTGCATATCATGAAAGTAAGCACATAGCATATCATGAAACTTAGCACACAGCATATCATGAACTTAAGTACATAGCATATCATGAAGTTGGACCTAGCATACATAAATAAACATCACAGCATGTCATACTCTTAACATATCATAAAGCATTGCATGTGAAGTTCATGGGAGAACCTAATTAGGTCTCTAACCCTAGTAATAAGGGGTGGCCGAAACATATAGAGATGGCTTGGGTTAGCAAGCAACAAAAAGAACAAGTGAACCCTAAACATTTATCATTTCTTAGAACATAAGGAACATCTTAAGCATGTTAGGTATAGGTTCCAAGTTTTCTAGTTTCCTTTTCATAACATGGCCGAAACCCATTAAGCCTTTATTTTGGGTTATAGACATCATACAAGCATGAAAACCCTAATAATTGTCACATCACATTTCATAAGAAACAACTTGAGCATGTTTGATTTAGGTTCTAAGTTCTCTAAGCCTTTAACCCCAACATGGCCGAAAACCCTAGCAACATGTTTCTAGGTTACAAGTAACATAAAAATATTGAACTTCATACCAATATCCCAATACATATCATGAGAAGCACCATAAGTACTTTTAGTCTAAGTGTCAAGCTTCTCAAGCTTTTTAACCTAATGTGGCCGAATCTTGTTAAGCATGGAAATTAGGTTTCTAGTGGCATAATAGCATGAAGACCATAAGAATTTTCCTAGCATTCATTTCAAGGAATAACATGGACCACTTAGTCTAGAATTTTGAGCATCCTAGGTCAAAGAACCAAGTGTGGCCGAAAGTTGTGGAATAAGAAATTCAAGTTTCAAGCAACATAAGAACATTAGTTTACTTCATATATTTTCATCAAGAAGATCATAAGTATCTTAGGCTTGATTTAAACTTTCCTAGGGTTCAAGTCTTAACATGGCCGAATCATCATATGCATAAAAAAAATATAGTTCAATTTAACCTAAGATCATGACATGTCATATTAGCTTCATATCTTGTCTTATGAAAATCATAGCATGCTAAATTTTTAGGTTTAAAGCCCTTTTAGGCCCTCAACTCTATCATAGCCGAAAGTTCATGAAGATGGAATCAAGTTTAAATTAACATACAAGTGGGAAAAACATTAACAACACCATCTACCATAAGGTACATATCATAAGGACAAGAGAGCATGCTTTGTTTTAGGTCTAGAGTTCTTCTAGTTCTTTTGTTCTTTCTTGGCCGAAAGTCTAAGCCCATAAACTTATGTTCTAACCAAACATTCTAGCATGAAAATATTAGTTTAACCCCCTTATCATCAAATACATATCATAGGAAACATCATGAACATACCTAGTTGGTTTTCATGTTCTTAAAACCTTTCTTATTTTTGTTTTGGCCGAAACCCTCATGAAACAAACATAGTTTTTTTTTTCTAGCAATATATTTACATGAAAATCGTAGAGCTATTGTACCATAGGTGAGGGGAACTTACATCCTTTCGCTTGTGGTTTTTTCTTAAGGAGAAGAATATCCTAGGAGCTAAGAAATGAAGGAGCTTCTTCTTCTTGTGTCTCCTTTGGTTTCCTTTGCTTGGAAGGGCTAGAACTTGAAGATTTCTTCTCGAAAATTAGTTTTCTTAGAGAAGAAACTTGACTTAGTGTTCGGATCAAGGAGAGGGAAGACCTCTTAGTCTCGGTGAAGAAGAGAAAAGGAGGAAGGAGGAGGAAGGAGGAGAAAATGAGAGATTTATTTTCTCATTTTTCTATTTATTCACCATGAGGGAAATTTATGCCTTCATTTATTCCCTTTCTTAACTCTCCCATATCTCTTCCCTTGGTTCTCACGAGAATGAGAAGAGGGAGAAGTGAGGAAGGCAACTTGCCTTCTTCTTGTTCCTTCTCTTAACCAAGAGGAAAGAGAGGTAAGCAAATTTGGTTTTCTCATGCTTCTTGCTTTATTTTCTTTTTCTCTCCTTTAACTAACATTTTTTATCTCTTCCTATCCATATGTTACTCTCTATCCTAGTGGTGATCATGCCATAAATCTTTCTCCATTGTTTGTGGGAGGTTTAAGGTTCAATCCTTGACCTTCTCCTCTTATCATATTATTATATATCATTTTTTTTTATCTTCTCTCCTTCTCTTATTTCTAAGTTCTAGTGGAAATAATTACTCATGTACTTATAGAAATTCGTGGGTGTTACAAGAGAACTGTCGGTTGATCCATTTGAGCGAATCATCATTTCTTGGTGCTTTCCCTTTTTGTGTATCCTAATCAAGCGCGTCATCCGAGGAGGATCCTGGTTCCTTGTTCGCTCGGCATTGTTCCTTTGATGGCTTCTGGAACAATGTGCGATGAAAGGGGATTAGTGCATTGGGCACATCCCCATATGTGTCAGTCGGCTTCTTATTCTACTCTCGAACGGATACATGTTCCACTCGATCTCTATATCTGGCCTGCTACCCCACTGTTGATACTGCAGGCTCATGTACCTGGCACTTGGCCATCGCCTGCTGCTGTTGTTGCTCCACCATTTTTGCTGCTCAGGCTTGTATCAGCATATATAATTCCTCCTTTGTCAATATCATCATTGTGAGTCATCTAGCATCCTCCATCTTCACATTTCAAATACAAGCTGCATTTCCACAGATGCGCCAATATGATCCTGTCTGAAAATCGTAAAGAAGGCTAGATGGGGATGTGGCTTCTGGGTTTACTATGTGTAGACCTCACTCTACTCTACAACACAAGAAACATTAGTGTTGAGCGAGGGAAAGGGTCCCTGATGTTGGCTCTCTGACGCTCAAGTCAGTCACAGGAAAAATGGAAGTAAGAGGAGCAACAGTAAACACAGGCGTAAATAGTGAATAGTGTGTACCTCCATCGGTGCATGGACCCCCCTTTATATAGCGTCCCAGTGGGTGACATGCACGCGCCTGAAGGCACAAGCACACTTCCCTAACTGTCCTATGAAAGAATATGTCTGAAAAGTGTCTCTGATACCATACCTTAACAGGGCATGCAAATCCCTAATGAGATAGTAGAAGTTTCCATCATACGATCCGCTGTTGACCATGCCTTGTTGTTTGCGGCCTTATCTTCCAAAGAGATATAAAGAGGTATAAAAGGGGTCTCACTATTTGGGTGAGAGGGGGAGCTGCTTGGCCGGGATCCCTGCCCTGTTGACATCAGCCGATCTTCTCCATAATCCCTTGGCATGGTTGATTGTTTCTGCCGGACTGGACTAGCGCTTTGGTCACCTTAGTATTCATCCACTTCGTGATGAGCATTTGATATTCTCGCCGTAGTGTTCTTGGCTCTCCGACCGTTCCACTCGGATAAGCCACTTACCGATTAAACACTTCATGCCCGATTGACAACTGCAGTAGACCTCTGTTCGACCCACCTTTAGTGAGCCCATTGGTTCTCTACCATTGACTGCTCTGACTTTGAACTCTACGTTGGCTGCTATCTCTGCCCTTGGCTTGCACTTGGTGGACCCCCCTTTATCACCGTATCACTGATGAAGGAGGGGAAATAATAAGAATGTGCTATTAATTTTTAAAATTATGAAACTTATGTATGGGTAATATTGTAAGATACAGAAATTTTATAATAAGTATTTTTGGATAAATAATCTTATAGAATTTTCTAAGAATTTTTAGAAATTCTCTGGAATTTAAACGGAGTCTGTATGACGCGTTTGAGGGGATGAATCAGTTGGGCTAGGAGAAAGCCTATTTAGGATATCCCAATTAAGTTGGGAGTTGATTGAATTATTTAACCTAGGTATATATATATATATAGAGAGAGAGAGAGAGAGAGAGAGAGAGAGAGAGAGAATTGTTCTCCTGCGGTAAATTTCTTGCGATTTGGTGCGGTAGAAGTGATTTGACATTCCACGTCAAAGCCAAAAAAAATTAAAAAAACGTGGTATCATCTCTCTTCTCATCTTCTTCGCCGACCTCGCCAAACCACCGACTATCACATGACTGCCAACCTTCCGCTGGACGCCCTACCACCGTCAGTCGGATTGCGGCCAGATTCTGGCCGTCATCTGACCGGAATCCAGCCGCGATTCGGCCATAATCTGATTGTGATCCGGCCGAGGGGTGATCCGTCAGCGTCAAACGCTGATTGGCGGCAAACGTCGGGAGAAGCGGAGAGATCGCGACTGCGGTAGTGATTTTTTCTTTTCTTTCTTTTTTTTTGCTTACGTGGTGCATCCAGCTCATCATAGCCGCACCAAACCGCAGGGAGAAAACCGCAGGCGAGCGAAATCGTATATATATATATATATATATATATATATATATATATATATATATATATATATTATAACCTAAGTATTCTTTTTATTTTCCCCTTATCTTCGCCGATCCCCTTTCTCCTCCCGATCTCTTCCTAAGCCACCTTTGTCGACTTCATCACCATCGCCCGATGCCAATCGTCACCTCTTTGACGCTGGTGCATGAGAGCCCTTCGAGTACAGCCTCTCGGAGCAACATCGCTGTCTTCTCCATGCGAAGACCACTTGGTGAAGTTGTGGATCTATCGTCGACACCTCATTTGTTCTTTGATCGCGCCAGATCTTTGCTTGACTCCATAGATTTTCATCGCGTCGGCGTTGTGCGACCACCATTAGATGAGCCTTCTCATCTTCCAATCACAGCAAACACCGAGCACTCGAGCTCCCTATTCTGTCGTGCCCTAGCCCCTCGTGCTCTAGCTGTGCTGCTCCAATCGCCACTTTGCGTCTTCATTGCCATTGCTATCTCCTCCAGCATGGGCAATCGGTAGCCATGGCTAGCCTCTACCAATGTTGATCCCTTCTCCCAATGAGCAGTCACTGTAGACATTGAGTTTTGTCGTGCCTATTAAGACATCATTGTTAAGTGTTGTCCTTCTCTTCATGGTGTGATCCCAGTACTCATCCGCAGCTACTATGGTCATCATCTCTGGCACTCAGTCACTGTAAGAGGCTTTCCTGCTGCCAGCAGTCACATTCAAGGTAGCCAACTACCTCTAGTAGATAATTTGATTTGGTTAGTTAGATTCTTATTTAAAGGTAAAATAGTGATATAGTTGATGCTGATTTTGGGGCATTGAATTGGTTAAGAGGTTAATCACTAGTGATCATGTCTTATGCAGATGTTGGATCTAATCTAAGATTGGGTTAGATGGAATTAATGATAACATTAATTCAATTAGGATATTCTAGCCCTAATTGGGATTGAGTTTGGTTATTCGAATTATAGTGGTTTGGATTGATTGCATTATATGTTGTAGAGTTTTGATTCGATTTGAAGCGGGCTATTGGACTTGAAGATATTCAGCACGACTTACATTAAAGCGGGTACTTCTTCCTTGGCCTCTATAGTTCTTTGAACTTAGTGAATGAATTATCTTATGGATTAGGTTGCTTTATCTTGACTCCACTTGTATTTTATCTGCGCTTGATACTTATTTGCTTGATCTTTGAGATGATCTATTTATTATCTGTACAGTCTCATCTTTTGTTATTCTTACTCTGTAGTGTACACATATGGTGTATACTGTATGAGTTATGATGTTGATTATGCATATGCTGGTGTGCACATGTGTTTAGGTGTTGCTATATACTGTATATGTTGTTGGTAGACACATGTTGGATCTTTTCATGCATATAGATATATACAATTGATTGGTCATGTTTTTAGATATATTTATGTTGAATGTCCACACATGTCTAATATGTTTTATTAGAGGAGTATGTTGATTATACTCAGGTTGTATGTACATACATGTATAGTGAGTATTATTGGAGGTATCTTGCCGATTAAATATACGTTGTGGTATGTGTACATGTGTTTGGTGTATTATTAGAGGTATCTTATTGATTATATTTATTTTGTATGAGCACTCGTATCTATTATATTTTATTGGAAGTATTATGTTGATTATACTCATGGTGTATGTGCATATATGTTAGGTGAGTATTATTGGAGGTGTATTATCGATTATACCTACATTGATATATACACACGTGTTCAGTGTGTATTGTTGGAAGTATCATGTTGATTATACCTGAGTCGTGTGTGCATCGAGTGTTTACTGTTGGAGGTATCATATTGATTATACTTGCGTTGTGTGTGTAGGATCGAAAAGTGCTCGAAGGGGGGGGGGGAGGAGGGTGAATAACGCTCGTGGCTAATTTGTTCATTTTAAAATAATCAAGTAAATTGCAGTGGAATAACAACAATTAAAGAAAACAATGACATAAGTTGGTTTTACTTGGTTCGGAGCCTGTGATGACTTCTACTCCATGGCCCACACTCATTGAGTGTTTACAAAAATATACCAACAACCTAGAAATATGGAATTGGAGCTTTAGCTTGTTGGAATAGTGTTATGACTTTGCCGTAATATCTTTTGAGCAGCACATAGAAGAAGACTTACAAATTTCTAATCTCTTTTTGTCTCTGCTCGAACCAGGCTTAAGTAAGTCAATGAGGGAGCCTCCAAACTCCATAGGAGGCGCCTTCAGCGGGGATAATTATCTCGATTTCGTAGCATCGATAAGCTCTGCGGTGTCCGTTGCTTATCCACCTAAAGGCTCCTCCAAGGTCCATGAAGGGCGCCATCCATCCAGCGTTCAAGGCGCCTTCCATCTTCTTGGAAGGTGCCTTCGCACCTTGCTACACGAGGCTTTTGACCAAGGCACCCGAGGCGCCTCCAAGCTCCATGGAGGGCGCCTTGGGAAGTATTCATCCGAGGCTTTTAAGTCCTTTTCTCTCCCTGCAAGATGCGTTAGTCCAAAATACAAAACATATCCTACAAAAATAGAGCTTGCACAATAAAATATAAAATAACAAGTTATTTTGACAATCTCTAGACTGTCCGGTTCTGACTTCAGATTTTGCCTCTGGAAATCCTAGGTCGAACCGATGCCTACTATTCTCTCACTGGGGAACGCGCCCTCACCTACTCCTCTCAAGAGAGTTTACCTATTGTCAGACCAGTCCTCTAGACCGACTGGGCTTTTGCTCTGCATCTGAGTCTTCAGGACTTTTCCACTAGACGTCCAATTCTCGACCGTCCAGTCTTCCACCTGGTTCGCGACCACCGGGATTTTCACCTAGAGTCTCCGACTCTAGGATTTCGCCTAAAGATTCTCAACTTGCTAAGACTTTTCTCCTAGAGTTACCACCCCTTAGAACCTAGGGTTACCACCCCCTAGGGTTTCCACCTGTCTAACCGCAGATAAGACTTTTCCATAAGAACACTTAGGACTTTCCTACAATCTCATTCAAACTTGTCAGACAACAAATAACCTTAACTTTGAACCCTTTACCATTATTAAAACTCAGGTTCGATTGTCTGATTCTTCCCGCACCAACAATCTCCCCCTTTTTTTATTATGACAACAAAATTCAAAGTTAAGTAAAACATAACGCAATTATAAAGATCAAAAATGTAATTTGTAACATAACACAATTATAAAGAACAGAAATGTAATTTGTAGTATGAAATGCAATTTGTAGTATAAATACGCATAAGTACAAAAAGATGCAACAACTCCCTCTTAATCACTTAAATTTTTTCTTTAACTTTAGAATTTTTTAGCTTTTCTTCTCCTTTGACATATATAAAAAAAAATGAATACTTTAACCTTTAAAAGTATAGAATGTGGAGAAAATTTCATAAAGATTGGTAGTTAAGATAAAGATTTTGATAAGAACTTAGCTTTTAAAAGATTTTGATGAACAAATACTTAGCTTTCAAAAAGATTTTGATAAAATACTTAGCTTGATTTTAAAACACTTAGCTTTTAAAAAAAAATTTGTTAAACACTTTAGCTTTAAAATGATTTTGTTAAACACTTAGCTTTAAAAGGATTTTGATTAAACTAAAAAAAATATCTTTTCAAAAGTAAATAAATATTTTAAAAAATTGAAATTTCTTTTTCAAAAATACTTTTAACTTTTAATGGAAAATTTTAACTTTTAAATTTTGAAAAATAATAATTGTCAAAGATATTTAACCCTTAACTTGGCTCCTTTCACTCCTCCTTAATTAATGCTAAATATTTATTTAGTCTTTAGAGTCCTAAAGTCCAAGCATGAGTGATTAAAAGAATTCAATATAAATATCTTTCTCAACAAAATGTCTAACCTTTAGCTATTAGCTATTTATCATGAGATAGTAGCTTTCACTAGGTTAGTCAAATTAAGTAGATGGTCCAATTAGTTTGACTAAATATGGATAACTTAACTTGATTGATTTAACTTGATATTTATTATCCAAACTTAAGTTAGGGCACAAACATAAGCATTGTGAAGTCCAGGCAATACTCTATGCATCTCACACCATTCTAAGTGTTTTTCATGTTAGGATGTATACTAAAAGCCTAACTTTTTGTATGAACATTTATTTTGAAATGAGAATCACATTAATCAAATGTCTGCATTTGGTTAAATGCAGTTGTCCATTTAATTTATATTGTAGATAACATGGTGTGTAGTGTCACACAGAAGATAATATTATCAGTTCCTTATAAATTATAAATAGTAGCTCACAACCAAGATGGATTGAGACAAACAATTGGAATGGTTGTAGTGTGATTTGGTATTAGTTTATCTTGACTATAAAATTACACTAGTACACTATGTGTATATTAAGTAGCACTATTTGAGGTTGTTTCTTTTTATACTGGCTGCATAAAAGAACAAAACCTCTGTTATTATGGGTGTGCGTACTCTTAATCCCGATATAATAACAAACACATAGACTTAGTATTTATTTCTTTAATTTATCAAAGGGTGAGATTTATTCAGTTAAATCAATAGGCCCGATAAGTTGGGAAATAATATTATTTATATGGTGCATTGTTGATTATAAAAGGAAACTGTGTCCTAGTAATCTAGGTTGATGATATCCCCTTGAGGAGCTCATAAGAATTATCATATAAATCCTGCAGGTAGACATAGTCCGACATGATAATAAGGTTGAGTGGTACTACTCTTGAAGCTAGATGTTAATTAAGTGGGTTATCAGTAACTCATTTAATTAACGGACATATGATATCTTAAATACAGGGAGACTAACACACTCATGATAAGAAGAAGCCCATATTGTAATATGGGATTGGTGTGATAGTTCAATAATAACTCTTTAGTGATATGAGTTATTATTGATGAACTTGAGTTGGGTGTTCAGGTTGAGCACAAGAAGCTCAAGTCCATCAGGAGGCCAAAACCAATTTCTCCTCTCAGTCCCTGTTGTAGCCTCTATAAAGCCTTGCATTCACTCGTTTTCATTTTGCATCCTACCCAAGAAAGGGGCCGGCCACATCCTTGCTTGGTGCCCAAGCACGGGGTCGGCCAAGCCTTGCTTCCTACCCAAGAAAGGGGTCGGTCAAGCCTTGCTTGGTGCCCAAGCAAGGGGCTGGCCAAACCAAAAGGAAAAGAAAAGAAAAAAAAAAAGGGGAGATTTTTTCTCAACAGAATTAAAGATTTTTCTAAAAACAATTACGTTGATTCTTTCTTAGAAATTTTCTAAAAAAAATTATATTAATACTTTCTTAAGAAATTTTTTAAAAAAGAATTATGTTAATTCTTTCCTAGAGATTTTTCTTAAAAGAATTATGTTAATTCTTTCTTAGAAATTTTCTAAAAAGAATTATACTAATTCTTTCTTAAGAAATTTTTCTAAAAAGAATTATGTTAATTCTTTTCTAGAGATTTTTTTCTAAAAAAAAATCTATTACTATTTATCCTTTTTTATCTGGGGCAAAGGGTTATAAAGGGAGAGGAGGTTGTTCCACAACAATCAACAATTCAATTAAGAATTGATGAGTTTCTCTCCATAACTAAAAACCCTCTCCTTTCCTTCTTCCCTTTTTGTATGAACATTTATTTTGAAATGAGAATCACATTGATCAAATGTCTGCATTTAGTTAAATGCAGTTGTCCATTTAATTTATATTGTAGATAACATGGTGTGTGGTGTCACACAGAAGATAATATTATCAGTTCCTTATAAATTATAAATAGTAGCTCACAACCAAGATGGATTGAGACAAACCATTGGAATGGTTGTAGTGTGATTTGGTATTAGTTTATCTTGACTATAAAATTACACTAGTACACTATGTGTGTATTGAGTAGGACCATTTGAGGTTGTTTCTTTTTATACTGGCTGCATAAAAGAACAAAACCTCTGTTGTTATGGGTGTGCATACTCTTAATCCCGATATAATAACAAATACATATACTTAGTATTTATTTTTTTAATTTATCAAAGGGTGAGATTTATTCAGTTAAATCAATAGGACCGATAAGTTAAGAAATAATATTATTTATATGGTGTGTTGTTGATTATAAAAGGAAACTGTGTCCTAGTAATCTAGGTTGATGATGTCCCCTTGAGGAGCTCATAAGAATTATCATGTAAATCTTGCAGGTGGACTTAGTCCGACATGATAATAAGGTTAAGTGGTACTACTTTTGAAGCTAGATGTTAATTAAGTGGGTTATCAGTAACTCATTTAATTAATGGACATATGATTTCTTAAACACAGGGAGACTAACACACTCATGATAAGAAGGAGCTCATATTGTAATATGGGATTCGTGTGATAGTTCAATAATAACTCTTTAGTGATATGAGTTATTATTGATGAACTTGAGTTGGGTGTTCAAGTTGAACACAAGAAGCTCAAGTCCATCAGGAGGCCAAAACCAATTCCTCCTCTCAGTCCCTGTTGTAGCCTCTATAAAGCCTTGCATTCACTCGTTTTCGTTTTGCTTCCTACCCAAGAAAGGGGCCGGCCACATCCTTGCTTGGTGCCCAAGCAAGGGGTCGACCAAGCCTTGCTTCCTACCCAAGAAAGGGGTTGGTCAAGCCTTGCTTGGTGCCCAAGCAAGGGGCTGGCCAAACCAAAAGGAAAAGAAAAGAAAAAAAAAGAAAAAAAAAGGGGAGATTTTTTCTCAACAGAATTAGAGATTTTTCTAAAAAGAATTGCGTTGATTCTTTCTTAGAAATTTTCTAAAAAGAATTATATTAATTCTTTCTTAAGAAATTTTTCTAAAAAGAATTATGTTAATTCTTTCCTAGAGATTTTTCTAAAAAGAATTATGTTAATTCTTTCCTAGAGATTTTTCTTAAAAGAATTATGTTGATTGTTTCTTAGAAATTTTCTAAAAAGAATTATACTAATTCTCTCTTAAGAAATTTTTCTAAAAAGAATTATGTTAATTCTTTTCTAGAGATTTTTTCTAAACAAAAATCTATTACTTTTTATCCTTTTTTATATGGGGCAAAGTGTTATAAAAGGAAAGGAGGTTGTGCCACAACAATCAACAATTCAATTAAGAATTGATGAGTTTCTCTCCGTAACTAAAAACCATCTCCTTTCCTTCTTCCCTTTTCTTCCCTCTAGGGCTGGTGTCTCATCTTCTCTTGGTGGCCGGAGGTTGGAGGAAAAGAAAACAAAGAGGCGAAGCACCTTGGTGGCCAGCGGTTTGGAGGAGAAAAAGAATAAGGAGGCGTTCTTTTCTTTGCATCCTTTGGTGGTAGGTGGCTTGGAAACAAAAAGAGTTCAGGTGTTTTTGTCTTGGTAGATCGTCACCCACACAACGTCCAAGAAGACGAGAGGAATACGGCAGAAGATCAAGAGGTCTTTATCTACGAAGAAAGGTACAACTAGTTATTTATTCCGCAGTACAACTAGTTTTGTTTTCTTTGTATGGATCCTGAAATACCAACACAAAAGGCTAGCGATTTTGTGTTTTCATTTTTGTGCTTCAATTTGTGTTTCGATCTTGTGCTTTGATTGAGGTCTCTGTAGTTAAACCTAAGGTTACTGTGAGAAGTTTAAATATTCAATTTTTTTGAAAGGCTTTGTCTAGGAAGTGGTGGATGATCCCATAACCAAGAAGGCCTAATGACTCGCCTACAACTTGGAAGTCAATCCTTGAAATAAATATTTAATCAACTTCTGTAATATGGTTTAATTTCAGAAGAACACAAGGGTTGAACTTGGAGTAAAAATGTTATGTTTTGTTTCCAATCCAGGTTTAACTTTGAAGAACAAACTTGGAGTAAAAATGTTAAGTTTCATTTCCAAACCAAGTTTAACTTCTGAAGAGCACTTGGGTTGCTGGAAAAGTTCTGTGCTTGTACAATTTTTTTTGTATAGGGGAAACAGAACGATATTCCAAGTAGCACCCAGCAAGTGGTATCAGAGCTAGTTTTCTGCCTCTGTGTGTTTGATTTTCGGTTAAATTATGCACTACTCATACATAAGTTTAGGTCGGATAATAGTAAAATGTGCTAGATAGATTAACTCTGTGGTTGCAGGCATCCTAGATCCAACTATTATGACTTTTGTTTTTTGTGTGTGATTTGAACCCTAGGGCATGTCGAGGTTGTTGTGTGTGCATGATTGTAATAATTAAATATGGTCGGTTGCCATATTATTATTATTGTTCTTTTACATTCTGTTTGATCTAGATTACATGTACATTCCCTTGTGGAATATAGGATCGATAAATGTAAAATTTTGTTTTTGTCGTGGGTCGTATCCTTGCGAGGCGTGATGCTATTTGAGGACCAGAGGTGCAGCGGAGAAGGAAGCGAGATAGACACGATGGCTTGATTCATTGGCGGCATACACGACAGCTTGATCCATTGGCAGCATATTGGAGGACAGCGTTGGATGAGGTCATAATAGTTGGAAATTTTATTTTCATATTTATTGTCTTTATATGCTATTTTATATGCTGTGATGTGCGTGCATGATTAAAATTCCTCGATTTTAAATAACTAAGTGGGAGAGGGTTTATTTAATTAAATTCCATGGTCTCTATTACTGGGTTGTAAGTGATGCATTCAAACTTACGCGTTGGCTCTGAGTGCCTTCCTCTACATCGGATGAGTTTATTTGTGGATCACTAGATCAAACTTTCTTTATGGATGATTATAGGAAATTATTTAGGTTTGTGTGATCTTCTCCATCTGAAGGGGCACAATCTTATTTAATGGACTAAGTGTAACACACCACCCTCCTCACTACTGGTTTGTGAGGGCGGAGGGCTACTGGACTACTAACTTTACTTAACTATCCTTGTTCACATGTTGATAGTAATTCCTAAAACTCTTGTAGAACTCAAAACATACAATTAACTAGCAGCGGAAGACTAAATGACTCATCTAATACATTCTTAATCAATGGCACTCTTAATAAATTCTTATGCTAAATCCCAAGGCTTCAATAGTCCAGGCGTCACACATCCATCCGCACCTCCTTGTCGCCTTCCTTTATCTGCAGTAAGAGGAAATGCAAACTATAAGCGAATGCTTAGTAAGCACTATCTAACTTACAAAACTCGAATATGCATCTAACTTGAAGAAATCTAAAACTGAATGCTCAGAAAGAAATACTACTCATGCTCATCTAATAGCAACAGAAACATACTGAAAAGCAAATCTATACAATCATGCTAGCATAAAGAACTAACTTGCTGAATTTTTAAACTTATGTGAAGCTTATTTCTTTTGTTTAAAAACTTATACTTTAATACTTCAAAATAATAATCAACTTTCTTCTTGGGCCCAGGCGTAGTACCATCTTATTCGCATTCCCTAATAGGTTATGGTAGCGAGTCACCAATCCTAAAAGAGCATATCTCGGTCTACCAGGGCCAAGACCTCGGAATTGGACACCTGGATTTGTTTAACGACAACCTCAGAAGTCGGGTACTAGCCTCTTAAATAAAGTAAAATACTTGTTATCTTTTATTACTTCTAATATATAATGCCTCGACATTTTCTTTAAGCACCTTATGTGCCAAAATCCCTAAAGTCTTGACTTTGGGATCCACTTAAGGCCTTGGCCTTTCTCTTTCTTTTCTTTATCTTTCTTACACTTGTTAATACTTCTAATAAAAAGGTGTCTCATACAAAACTGCACTAAAATGCTTATTAACTCTGCACTGAAATGCTTAACAGAATTGCATGGAAATACTTAATAGAACTGTATTGAAATGTTTATTGAAACTACACTAAAACTAAATTTGCATACAAGCTTAATCAAATCTGCCTACAAACTTAATCAAAATTCTGCACTATAAGCTTAATCAAAATTCTGCACTATAAGCTTAATCAAATCTGCCTACAAACTTAATCAAAATTCTGCACTATAAGCTTAATCAAAATTCTTCACTATAAGCTTAATCAAATCTGCCTACAAACTTAATCAAAATTCTGCACTATAAGCTTAATCAAATCTGCCTACAAACTTAATCAAAATTCTGCACTATAAGCTTAATCAAAATTCTGCACTATAAGCTTAATCAAAATTCTGCACTATAAGCTTAATCAAATCTGCCTACAAACTTAATCAAAATTCTGCACTATAAGCTTAATCAAAATTCTGCACTATAAGCTTAATCAAATCTGCCTACAAACTTAATCAAAGTTTTACACTATAAGCTTAATCAAAATTCTACAAATCTAATTAAGCTACTAGAGATCTAATTGGATCTTCCAATGCTAAACCATCAAAAATCTAAAGGTAAAGTTTCCATCCTTAATTTACGTCATCAACATTTGATCATCATCTTTTCTGAATCTAATATTCCCTTAAATTTATGCATTCTCTTCCCATAAATTAATCAATATGATATCTGTCTCATGCTCACTGCATAACAAAACAATTTACTCCTTTCCAAATCTAAATGAACTAAATTTAGTTTCATAGTAGCAGCACCAATCAAACAATAAGGAATAAACTAACCACATATTCAAATTAATTAAAACCTCTTCTCATCTTCTTTATGAAACTCACGGCAGGAAATCTTCAAAATCATTAATCTTTACGGCATGTGTCGGAAATCAAGAACACATAAATCCGAAACTACTCTACTGCAGGTGAGTAAGCACTTACCGAGATGTTCTTGGACTTACAACCGAAGGGGAAAGCTCCTAGGGCTTCGGAGAACTTGAGCTCTCGGTCTCTTCTTGTGCTCACGGCTCCTCCTCGATGAGAGGATCACAATGGTGTGAAGACCTCACGGAGAAGGGTGCTCGCCGGCCGCCGGAAACACCCTAGCAGGAGCTGCCGCACGCCGTTCGCGAGCGAGAGAGGAGAGGAAGGGAGAAGTTTTAGGTCACGGGGAAAATAATCCCTAAGTTCTCTCTTTATAACTAGGGTATTCTATTATGGTTTAAGAATATTTCGCTTCCATTTTATTATGAAATATCCGTTGGAACGTATGGCAAGCCGCGTTTTGACCGGGTCAGAGGTCGCGGGTTCGATTCCTCAGCCGAACCACCTTTTTCCCATTTATTTTCTGTTTCCTATTAACTATTACTTAAATAAATTTCATTCCCCTTTTAATCAGCAACGCTCGCTGGAACACTTGGTTAGTCAGATTCGTTTAAGAGTTGGCTTGGCTGGAGGTCACGGGTTTGAATCTCGGCTTGGACATTTTTTTGTCGAAACTTCTTTCGTTTAGTAAAAATACCAAACGACCTCCAAAAATTACATAAAAATACTCTAAAAATTTCTAAAAATCTCTAGAATTTTTCTAAAGTATTTCTAAATATTTTTAAGTACTATTAGGACTCGTAATGAGGAATTTTGGGTCGTTACACTAAGTATCAAGTAATGGTATACACTTAGGCGCATTTAATAGTATCCTCCCCATCAGAGTCACTGCTATTATTTTGTATGACCGAAGACAAACCAACTATTAATTTTATTTGTCATAAAGTTAGGTTGACAAGATAATAAAGTTAATGGGTAAAACTTCCTCTTACAAATGTTTGAATTAGTATATGTCCACACTATCGTGGCATACTAAATTCACAGTGTTTTAAGGTGTTGGTGAATTTAAATTATATTATTTGAGGGATTAATATTATTTTAAATTCTAAAATTTTGACCAAATATCTTATTTTGTGATTCTCAGGATTTCAAAATGGCATTCAATCCTCTCGCTGTTATTTTAAAAGAAAACAAACTTACTGGTTGCTATCATAATGATTGGAAACAAAACTTGGACTGTCCTCGTAGAAACGAGAATAATGAAGGTATATCTTACTCATTAGTTGTCGAAACATGTTTAGTGGTATTATCTACCGGTACCTAGTATGTAGATACGAGAGCCACTGATCATGTCTGCAATTTATTGCAGGAGTTCCAGGAAACCCGACAACTACATGAAGGAGAAATCACCATCTACATGGGCAATGCTACGAGAGTGGCAGTTGTTTCAGTGGGAGATGTTTTATTATCTTTCGATAGGAATAAAACTTTGATTTTGTGAAATTGTCTTTACGTATCATCTTTTAGAAAGAACTTGATTTCAGTTTCTAAATTATTTATGGATGGATATTCTGTTTCTTTTGATGATAAATTAGTTATCAAGAAAAATAGGGTGGTTATCTATTCTAGTATGTTGGTTGACAATTTGTACATTCTAAATCCAATAACTCCCACGACGTAACAAATGGAAATTAATAACACATCTTCTAATTCTAATAAGAGAAGACAACCTTTGGAAATGAACCAAACATATCTTTAGCATCAAAGGCTTGGTCATATTAACTTCAGTAGGATTCAAAGGATAATAGCCGATGGACCTTTGGGTTCATTGGTGGTGGAAAACTTTCCAACCTGCGAATCTTCCTTGGAATGAAAAATGACCAAGAGACCTTTTAAGGACAAGGGGTATAGAGCCAAAGATGTGTTGGAATTGGTTCATTTTGATTTGTGTGGACCTATGACTATCCAGGTGAGAGGTGATTTCAAATATTTTGTCTCTTTTATAGACGACTATTCGAGATATTGGTACATTTACTTGATACACCGCAAGTCTGAGTGCTTTTATAAGTTCAAAGAATACAAGGCTGATGTGGAGAAATGTCATGGTAAAAGTATCAAGATACTATGGTCTAATCGTGGTGGTGAGTACCTCTTAGGAGAGTTTAGGAGTTACTTATCAGAGGCCGGGATTCAATCCCAACTGTCATCACCTGGTACACCCCAAGAGAATGGTGTGGCGGAATGAAGGAATAAGACTCTTATGGAAATGGTTAGATCAATGATGAGTTATTCAGAATTACCAAATTCATTTTAGGGATATGCTCTGGAAACAACAACATACATTCTGAACTTGGTACCATCTAATTCAGTACTCTCTACACCCACAGAATTATGGAATGGGTGTAAGCCTAGTTTGAAACATATTCGGATTTGGGGTAGTCCAGCACATGTGCTAAAGAGATATGCTAATAAGTTGGTATCACGTACAAAAGTTTGCTTGTTTGTGGGTTATCCTAAAGGAACGAAAGGTGGTTTATTTTATAGTCCTAAAGATCAAAAGGTCATTGTTAGCACCAATGCCTAATTTTTAGAAGGGGACTACGTAATGAACCACAAGCCAATGAGTAAAATTATTCTTGAGGAAATAAGAGAAGACACGTCTACTTTAGTACCAACGGTACAAGATGAGATACCACAAGAAACTACAACGCGTGTCACAAATGATGCATAATTACAGGTAGTGCCTCGTCATAGTGGGAGGGTTGTTCAACAACCTGATAGATTCATATTTTTGGGAGAGTCTTTGGACTTGATCTCTGGTAAACATGAACCTGATCCTTGGACATATGATGAAACACTCCAAGATAAAGATGTAGCATTGTAGCAAATTGCAATGAACTCCGAAATAGAATATATGTATTCTAATCAGGTCTGGGAGCTTATAGAACTACCAAATGGTATAAAAGCCATTGGATGTAAATGAATCTACAAAAGAAAAAGAGGGAAAGACGGGAAGGTGGAAACCTTCCAAGCAAGGCTTGTTGCAAAAGAGTATACTCAAAAAGAGGGAATCGATTATGATGAAACATTTTCGCCGGTAGCCATGCTCAAGTCTATTTGGATTCTTTTATTTATTGCTACTCATATGGATTATGAGGTTTGGCAAATGGATGTCAAGACAACTTTCCTTAATGGAATTCTTGAAGAAAACATCCATATGAAGCAACCAGAGGGATTCATTGTAAAGGGCAAAGATCATCTTGTATGCAAGCTCAATCGGTCCATTTATGGACTGAAGCAAGCTTCGAGATCTTAGAACATCCGATTTGATGAAGTGATCAGTCTTATGGATTCATTCAGTATTCGGATGAGTCTTGTGTATACAAGAAACATGACGAAAACATATTGGTATTTCTTGTACTATACGTAGATGACATTTTGCTCATTGGTAACAATGTCAAAGTCTTGTCAGACGTAAGGGTATGGATGCCCAGGCAATTCGATATGAAGGACTTGGGAGAATGTGGACATATTCTTGGGATCAAAGTAAAAAGGGATCACAAAAAAGAATGTTGTGCTTATCCTAAGTTTCATACATCGATACTATCCTAGCTCATTTTAGCATGCAAAACTCCAAGAAAGGTTTTCTACCTTTTCGGCATGGAGTACTTTTATCTAAAGAGATGTGTCCTAAAACATCAAAGGAGATAGAGGAGATGAAGGCAGTTCCTTATGCTTCGGCTATAGGAAGCCTAATATATGCAATGCTATGTACGAGACCGGATATATATTTTGCCGTGGGCATGGTTAGCAGATATCAAAGTAATCTAGGACAGGGACATTGGACTGCCGTAAAGCATATATTAAAGTACCTGAGAATGACTAGAGATTATATGCTGGTTTACCAGGCAAATGATTTGCTCCCTGTAGGTTACGCGGATTCGAATTTCCAATCAGATAGGGACAGTAGTAAGTCAACCTTGGGGTATGTGTTTACTTTGGGAGGTGGAGCCATAATATGGAGGAGTGTTAAGCAGAAATGCGTTATGGACTCCACCATGGAAGCTAAATATATGGCAGCATTTGAGGCAGCCAAAGAAGCAGTATGGCTCAGAAACTTCTTGATGGACTTAGATGTAATTCCTGGTTTGTCCAAAATTATCACAATTTATTATGATAATAGTGGCTCAGTAGCAAACTCGAAGGAACCACGAGCCCATAAGGAAAGTAAACACATTGAGCACAAGTACCACCTGATACGACGCATCGTAAAGTGAGGAGAAGTTGTTGCCTAAGATTACATCAGCAGATAACCTGGCAGATCCTTTCATTAAGGCCCTTTCGGCGAGAGCTTTTGATGGGCATGTTGAGGGGATGAGAATCAGATGTATGGCAGCATATATGGTAGCATAGTCTTTTAGTATAAGTGGGAGATTGTTAGGATGTTTACTAAAAGGCTAGCTTTTTGTATGAACATTTATTTTGAAATAAGAATCACATTGGTCAAATGTCTGCATTTAGTTAAATACAGTTGTCCATTTAATTTATATTATAGATAACATGGTATGTGGTATCACACAGAAGATAATGTTATCAGTTCCTTATAAATTATAAATAGTAGCTCACAACCAAGATGGATTGGGACAAACCATTAGAATGGTTGTAGTGTGATTTGATATTAGTTTATCTTGACTATAAAATTACACTAGTACACTATGTGTATATTGAGTAGGACCATTTGAGGTTGTTTCTTTTTATACTGGCTGCATAAAAAAACAAAACCTCTATTATTATAGGTATGCGTACTCTTGATCCCGATATAATAACAAACACATATACTTAGTATTTATTTCTTTAATTTATCAAAGGGTTAGATTTATTCAGTTAAATCAATAGGGCCGATAAGTTGGAAAATAATATTATTTATATGGTGTGTTGTTGATTATAAAAGAAAACTGTGTCCTAGTAATCTAGGTTGATGATGTCCCATTAAGGAGCTCATAAGAATTATCATGTAAATCCTGCAGGTGGACTTAGTCTGACATGATAATAAGGTTGAGTGGTACTACTCTTGAAGCTAGATGTTAATTAAGTGAATTATCAGTAACTTATTTAATTAACAGACATATGATATCTTAAAAACAGGGAGACTACCACACTCATGATAAGAAGGAGCCCATATTGTAATATGGGATTGGTGTGATAGTTCAATAATAACTCTTTAGTGATATGAGTTATTATTGATAAACTTGAGTTGGGTGTTCAGGTTGAACACAAGAAGCTCAAGTCCATCAGGAGGCCAAATCCAATTCCTCCTCTCAGTCCCTGTTGTAGCCTCTATAAAGCCTTGCATTCACTCGTTTTCATTTTGCTTCCTACCCAAGAAAGGGGCCGACCACATCCTTGCTTGGTGCCCAAGCAAGGGGTCGGCCAAGCATTGCTTCCTACCCAAGAAAGGGGTTGGTCAAGCCTTACTTGGTGCCCAAGCAAGGGGCTGGCCAAACCAAAAGGAAAAGAAAGAAAAGAAAAGAAAAAAAAGGGGAGATTTTTTCTCAACAGAATTAGAGATTTTTCTAAAAAGAATTACGTTGATTCTTTCTTAGAAATTTTCTGAAAAGAATTATATTAATTCTTTATTAAGAAATTTTTCTAAAAAGAATTATGTTAATTCTTTCCTAGAAATTTTTCTAAAAACAATTATGTTGATTCTTTCTTAGAAATTTTCTAAAAGAATTATACTAATTCTTTCTTAAGAAATTTTTCTAAAAACAATTATGTTAATTCTTTTCTAGAGATTTTTTCTAAACAAAAATCTATCACTTTTTCTTCTTTTTTTATTTGGGGCAAAGGGTTATAAAAGGAGAGGAGGTTATACCACAATAATCAACAATTCAATTAAGAATTGATAAGTTTTTCTCCACAACTAAAAACCCTCTCCTTTCCCTTAAGGTCGGCGCCCCATTCTTTCTTTTCTTTCCTGTAGGGCCGGCGCCCCACTTCTTTTATTCTTCCCTTTTATTCCCTCTAGGGCCGGCGCCCCATCTTCTCTTGGTGGTCGGAGCTTGGAGGAAAAGAAAACGAAGAGAAGAAGCAGCTCGGTGGCCGGTGGTTTGGAGGAGAAGAAAAAGAAGGAGGTGTTCTTTTCTTTGCATCCTTTGGTGGTAGGCGGCTTTGAAACAAAAAGGGTTCGGGTATTTTTGTCTTGGTAGATCATCGCCCACATGACATCCAAGAAGAGGAGAGGAATACGGCAGAAGATCAAGAGGTCTTTGTCTACGAAGAAAGGTACAACTAGTTATTTATTTTGCAGTACAACTAGTTTTGTTTTCTTTGTATGGATCCTGAAATACCAACACAAGAGGCTAGCGATTTTGTGTTTTAATTTTTGTGCTTTGATTTGTGTTTAAATCTTGTGTTTTGATTGAGGTCTCTGTAGTTAAACCTAAGGTTACTGTGAGATGTTTAAATATTCAATTTCTTTGAAAGGCTTTGTCTAGGAAGTGGTGGATGATCCCATAACCAAGAAGGCCTAGTGACTCGTCTACGACCTGGAAGCCAATCCTTGAAATAAATATTTAATTAACTTCTGTAATATGGTTTAATTTTAGAAGAAGACAAGGGTTGAACTTGGAGTAAAAATGTTAAGTTTTGTTTCCAATCCAAGTTTAACTTTGAAGAACAAACATGGAGTAAAAATGTTAAGTTTCGTTTCCAATCCAAGTTTAATTTCTGAAGAGCACATGAGTTGCTGGAAAAGTTCTGTGCTTGTACAATTTTTTTTGTACAGGGGAAACAGAACCGTATTCCAAGTAGCACCCAACATTTCATATACAAGCAAGGTAAACCAAGTGTGCTTGTGAGATGCTCTAGCTGAGACTTAGGGGAACATGCTTTCTAGGTGGTAGATACCTAGGCTAAGTCCAATCTTTTAAAAATCTAATAAAATTAGAATTTTGAAAATATTTTTCATAGAATTTTAAAACTAAGAAAAAAAATTATAACTTTTGAAATATCAATAGTAAAGAGGAATATTTTTTAAAGTAGACTCTATTCTACTAAGCACATCCATATTTGTCTTCTAAGTGCATTGAACTCAAGTTTAGGTAAGGGTTTTGTGAAAATATCAATCAGGTTTGACTTGGACTCAACATAGTTAAGTACAATATCACCTTTAGCTACATGATCCACTACAAAGTGATGCTTTACTTCTATGTATTTAGTCCTTGAGTGATGGATTGGATGTTTGGTTAAGTTAATTGAACTTATATTATCAATTTTTGTATATTTATATTCTAATTGATAGTCCTTTAAGGTATGTATCATCCATAATAGTTGAGATACATATTTCCCCATTGTTATGTACTCTACTTCAGTAGTGGATAAGTCAACACAGTGTTGCTTTCTACTTGACCAACTTACTAGGCACTGACCGAGAAATTGACAGCTTCCATTTGTGCTTTTTCTATCTAGTGTGCACCCGACATAGTCTAAGTCAAAATAGCCAACTAGGTCAAAAGTGCTAATCCTAGGGTACCAAAGTCCTACATTTAGGGTTCCCTTAATGTATTAAGTATTCTTTTAACATTTGTTAGGTGTGATTCCTTTTGCACAAGATTGGTACCTTACACACATACCTACTGCAAACAAAATATCAGGTCGACTTGTAGTTAGGTATAGTAGACTTCCTATTACACTTTGATAATATTTTAAGTCTACTGGTTTTCCTTAGAGTCAATTTTGACATTAGTTGCCATTGGGGTATTTATATTTTTAGAATTTTCCAAGCCAAACTTTTTAATTAATTCCTCAGCATATTTTGTTTAAAAAATATATATTCCTTCTTTTGTTTGTTTAATTTGCAAGCCTATGAAAAAGTTAAGTTCTCCTACTAAGCTCATTTCAAATTCAATTTCCATTAATTTAGTAAAATCTTTTAAAAACTTAGTATTGGTTTAGCCAAAAATTATGTCATCTACATAAATTTGAGCTATAAAGATATATTTTTCAAAGGTTTTAACAAATAAAGTTTGATCTATATGTCCTTGGTTAAACCCTTTGGATATTAGATAAGTTGATAGGCATTCATACCAAGCCCTAGGTGCTTATTTTAGTCCATATAAGTCTTTCTTTAACCTAAAGACATGGTTTGGGTTGTCCAAATCCTCAAATATGGGGGATTGATTGTAATGACCACCCTTCTTACTACTACTACTCTCTAAGGATGACCGTTACTTAACTACTAGCTCTACTTAACTGGCATGATTAAAAAATCACATGGAAACCCTAACGAAAAATTTCGGCAGAGTCTCCCCTGTACCGGTGACCATATTCAACAATACATGCAATATATACTCAACCACAAGCGGCTGTAACACATATCAATCAACCACGCAGTTAAATAAGTATCAAACACACAAATATCTACTTACTAAACTGAACTCATCCTATATGCAATCTAAACAGAATAATCTCAAATGACATGAACTTAAAATACAACTCAAATGTTTACAATAATTAAAATGCGGAAACTAAAATTAAAACTTCTTTCCTAGTCCCAAGGCTTCCATAGTCCTGGCATCACACATCCTTCGAACACCTCCTTGTCGCCTTCCTTTCTATATCTTTTCCTTTCCTGTATCTGTAGTAAGAGGAAGTGCAATCTATAAGCAAAATTTGCTTAGTAAGCGCTATCTAACTCACAAAATCACGAATGTGCATGTATACGAAAAGAACTAGAAACTATATGCTCTAAAATAAATAAAGCATAAACATAACTGCTCATGTCAAACTAATAGCAAAGAAAAGCTAAGGAATCTACTCATGTAATTCTAATAGCTAATCATGCTACTCATCTAATAGGTAAACATGAAAACTACTCATCCACTAGATAAACATGGTAGAATAAAGAACTAAACTTACTGATTTTTAGAACTATATGAAACTTATTTCATTTGTTCTAAACTTAATTTTTAATACTTTATGTTTATATAAAACTCGTTTTACTTGTTCAAAAACTTATACTTATAATACTTCAAAATAATAATCAACTTCTCTTGGGCCCGGCAACTGTGCTTTTACTTTTGTAACGACCTGACCCATTTGGCGGCCCATTTGGCGACCCTCGGGTCGTCGACCGTCGGCCGTGCCGTTACTACTAGGTTATCTAAACCTAGGGACGACTATGGGAGCCCAGCCCAAGGACAACTGAGAGTCCAGTACAGTGCCACTGATAAAAGTAAAATACTTGTTATCTTTTAATACTTCTAATATGTAATGCCTTGGCATTTTAATAAGCACCTTGTGTGGCAAAATCCCTAAAGTCTTGACTTTGGGATCTACTTAAGGCCTTGGCCTTCTTCTTTCTTTTATTTATCTTTCTTATACTTGTTAATACCTTTCATAAAAGGATGTCTCATACAAGATTGGTCTCAAATACTTTAACAAACCAAAATTGAATACTTAAACAAACTAAAATTGAATGTTGTAACAACTGAAACTGCTGTGCTTGGGAAGTTCCAAAATTGCAGTTTAAATAGAAATAAATCTGCATACTATGCTAATCAAAATTCTGCATGTTAAGCTAACAGAAATCTGCATACTGTGCTAAACAAAACTGCACTATAAGTTTAACGAAACTGCACTTGAAACTCTAAGGAAATCTGCACTATAAGTTCTAAAGAAATCTGCACTGCAATGCATATTAAAAATCTGTGATGCATATTAAAAATCTGCACTAATACTTAATAAAATCTGCACTTCTATTAGCAATAGAGAACTACTCATCTAATAGTAAAAGAAAATCTGCTTGTGCCCAACTAATAATAAAATAAAAATCTACTAAAGTTTGTATCCTATGTAAGGCTTGAGCATCAAGTGTTGTCCCCAAATTTTGGATAAGTTTGGCAACGTTGAAAGATGTAGAGGAAATCAGATAATTGAAACTTCTAGTTATCAACCAAATCAGATAATTGAAACTTCTAGCTAATACATTTTCTCTACATTAGAACACACGGATATACAGATCTTGTGAGAATAGCAACTAGAATTGACATGAAATTGCAATGATGAACCAAGCCAAAACAGTCAAGGACAAAGCAGAAGAAGATATGTTCATCACTCTATCTAGCAACAGGTTAGCGTCCTGCAGATGGAACTTTGAATGTGTCGATCTATAGCCCACAAACTATAATTCTATCATTATGCCTCATACATCTTCAAGCCATATAAAAATTCACAGAACAAGAACTTCATGGTAGCAAACTCAAAACAGTAACCTTTCTACACGATTCAAAAACAAGGAGAAGCAAAATCCGAAAACCAGAATACAATCCCCCTGTTCAGTGGCACGGTAGGAAACCAACAGAATACTCCTTATGCTTAACCCATCCATATTCTTCCTTTGAAATCTCACGGCAGTAATCATCTAAAACACAAGGTGGGTATAGAGCCACAACAAAAACCTTCACTGAATTACTAAAGCCAAGGCACAACGGGAAACACACAACCTGCGCCCTATCCCAAAAACAGAACCATCTAAAGAGAAAGGAATCCACACAAGAAGCCAACTTGAACCCGAACTACTCTATTGCAAACCATAAGAAACCAAAGCTTCACCGTTCAAATCGCAGCAACACAACCCTAGATTTCATCCAAAGCTTCGGGAACAAGAAAAGGAACAAGAATTAAACTTTGAAGCTATCCTACCGCAGGTGAGTAAGCGACTTACCTTCGTTTCCTTGACTCACAGCCGAAGGAGGAACCTTCTAGTGCTTCTAGGGTTCGGGTGAGCTCCAAATCTTGGCGATCTCTCGCGTCTACACCTTCTCCTCGCTGAAATCCCCTTCGGCCGGCTGCCGGAGATGAAGCTAGGGCTTCATTTTCCTTCGCTCGGGCAGAATCGGCGCTGACGCCGTTCATGAGGGAGAGGAGAGAAAATTAGGTCACGGGGAAATAATCAAGCCCTAAGTTCTCCTCTTATAACCTTAATATTCTGCTAACTGCTTTTAAATAAATCTCCTACCTTCTCTAAGCAGAACCGACGGCTGGAGCACTTGGTCAGCTGCGGCTTGGCTCATGGTTGGAGTCGCGGGTTCGAATCCCGGCTACAACCATTTTTCTCCTTATTATTTCTTGTTATTAACTTCTACCACTTAAATAAAATTCTCCCTTTATTTGATTAAATAACAACTGCTAGCCCAGTTGGTTAGCCGGGTTTTGCTCGGGTTCGAATCTCCCTATTTTTTTCCAACTTCTTCCTTTTGGTAAATATACCAAACGAACTCCAAAAATTACATAAAAATACTCTATAAATTCCTAAAAATCTCTAGAATTTTTCTAAAGTATTTCTAGATTTTAATAAGGTCTTTTAGGACTCCAAATCATGAAATTTGTGGTGTTACATTGATTTACATACACCTCTTCCTTGATGAACCCATTTAAGAATGCAGATTTTACATCCATTTGGTATAACTTGAATCTTTTATATGTTGCATAGGCTAACAACATCCTTATAGATTCAAGTCTGGCTACGAGTGCATAGGTTTCATTATAATCTAATCCTTCTACTTGGTTGAACCCTTTTACTACTAGTCTAGCTTTATTTCTTACTATTTCACCTTTGTCATCCAATTTATTTCTAAATACCCATTTAGTGTCAACTATGGATTTATTTATGGGTTTAGGTACCAGTTCCCAGACTTGGTTTCTTTCAAATTGGGCTAACTCCTCTTACATTGCTAATATCCAGTTTAGGTCAGGTAAGACTTCTTCTATAGTCTTGGGTTCAATTTTACAAATAAGGGCTATCTAACTCAGGTTTCAATAGAATTATCTAGTTCGACCTCCTAGGGTTGGGTCACCCAAAATATGGTCAGATGGGTGGTTGGAGCTTATTCTTAAAGGTCTTATGTCAGGATCAACAACTGGTTCTTTAGGTTTAATTTGAATATCTTCATTATCTTCTATGTTTCTTGTATTAATATTTTTTGTATTTTGATTGATATTTTCATTTATTGGATTACGTAAGTTATTTTCTTCATCAAAAATCATATTAGTTGTTTCTTCAATTTTTAGGGTATCTTTGTTATAGACTTTGTAAGCCCTACTGGTTGTGGAGTTACCCTAAAAGATCCCTATTGTTGATTTTGATATAAATTTTCCTAAATAGTCCTTAGTGTTTAGAATGTGGACTTTACATCCAAACACCTTTAAATAATTTAAGTTAGGTATTTTATTATAATATATTTCATATGGAGTTTTATTTTAAAATTTATTGATTAATATTGTATTTTTAATGTAACATGCTGTATTTATTGCTTCGGCCCAGAATTGATTATTTATGTTGTATTCGTTTAACATGGTTCTAGCAGCTTCTTGTAGTGTTCTGTTTTTTTGTTCTACTAGACCATTTTGTTTTGGGGGGTTCTAGGACATGAAAATTCATGATTGTAGCCATTTGTTTGGCACAATTCCTTAAACCTATGATTGTCAAATTGCCCTCCATGGTCACTTAAATTCTTTTAATTTTAGTGTCTTTTTCATTTTCTATTAATTTGTAAAAAGATTTAAAGATTTCGTTAGTCTCATCTTTGGTTTTTAGAAATTTTACCCAAGTAAATCTTGAGTAATCATCAATTATAACTAAGCAATATTGGTTTTTGCTTAGTGACTTGGCTCCAAGTGAATCAAATAGGTCTAAGTGTAGGAGTTCAAGTATTTAGTTAGTTCTATTTAGGTTGGTTAACTTGTGGGTTGACTTGGTTTGTTTACCCTGTTGGCAAGCATTACGGATTGTATTTTCTAAATTTTTTAATTTAGATAAACCTCTAACTAGGCCATTTTGACTCATTTTTGAAATAAGTCTGATATGAGTGTGACTCAGTCTTCTGTGCCACAACTTAGTTTCCTCTTATTATGTCAATAGACACTTGAGTAAGGAAGTTGGTAGATTAATTGTGTAGATGTTCTTTTTCCTAATTCCTTTAAGTGTAATTTCAAGAATTTTGACATTTTTGATTAAACACTCAAAGTTTGAAAACATTACTAAGTACCCAGAGTCACACAGTTGACTAATGCTAAGTAAGTTAAAATTCAATTTATCGACCAATAGAACTTTTTGAATAAAAAAATCAGAACTCAGTTTGATATTACATGTTTCGATTACCTTAAGTGTTCGATCATTGCCGAATGCAACAGATCCAAGATTTTTGAATTTTAAGTTGCTGAACTTCAATCGATCTCCAGTCATGTGCCTGGAGCATCTACTATCCAACATCCATTGGTCCAAATCGTTATTTTCCTGCACATAAAGTATTTGATTTAAATCCTGCTTTAAGGGATTGTAAGATAGATTGATTGAGTTCAGCACCTTATTTTCCATCTTACCCAATCTATATTGTCAATCATATTATATCTATGGGTGATTGTGAGATGGTTAATTATATTAGATTAAATTTAATTAAGTTTAAGTTTAGTTAAATTTTAATTTAGTTTAAGTTTAGTTTAATTTTGGTTTAGTTTAAGTTCACTTTAATTTTAATTTAGTTTTAATGTGGCTTAAGTCTAGTTTAATTTTAATTTAGTTTTAGTTTACTTTATTTTTAATTTAGTTTTAATGTAGTTTAAGTTTAGTTTAATTTTAATTTAGTTTTATTTTAATTTATTTTTAATTTAGTTTTATGTAGTTTAAGTTTAGTTTAATTTTAATTTAATTTTAATGTAGTTTAAGTTTAGTTTAATTGTAACACCCCAAATTTTATGATTTGGAGTCCTAAAAGACCTTATTAAAATCTAGAAATACTTTAGAAAAATTCTAGAGATTTTTAGTAATTTATAGAATATTTTTATGTAATTTTTGGAGGTCGTTTGATATTTTTACTAAACGAAGGAAGTTGTGACAAAAAAATGTCCAAGACGAGGCTCGAACCGGCAACCCCTGACCCGAGCATATAAAGGGAGAATTTTATTTAAGTGATAGAAGTTGATAACGAGAAATAATAGGAAGCAAATAGGTTGCAGCTGAGATTCAAACCCACGAGCGGGGCCTTAAGCAGAACGCGGCCAACCAACTCTTCCGCGAGTATTTCATGAAAAGGTAGGGTACGAAATATTCTTAAGCAACGGTTAGTAATAAAAATAATCCTAGGTTATAAAAAGAGGTTAAGTTAAGAGAGGAAATTTATTTCTCTCGATCCCTCTCCCCTTCTCTCGAGTTCGACGGCGCGGCGACGATTTCTTCTCGGGCGGAAACGAAGCCGAGCTTAGGGCTCAACTCCGACGGCCGACCAAGGCAAGGTTCTGTGGATTCTTCACACCGCTGAGCTGTAACACCCCTAGAAAGCCTAGATAAAGTAAGGGCAATGAGAGTACGAATGTAATGAAAAGAATGTGTAGATAGTCTACGTTGAATGTTACGATGGGAAGAATTTAGATGATTATGAAAGAAAATAAAGTTGAGAATATAAATCATCTATGCATGATTTATAATGTATGGAATTAATGTAGACAAAAGGAAGAAGTATGAGATAATATATATATGTATGTAATATTTATGCATAATATAGTAATATACGAATTATTATGTACAAAAGAAAATAAAATGTTAGAAGAGAGATTGAACCTTGGATCTCTTGTAAGGAACATGTATATGATACCAAAGGGGATAGGAGAATTATTGATAAGGAGAGAAAGGACTAAGTAGTTAAGAATAAGAAAGGATTCTTTTTACTTAAAAGAAAAGGAAGTAAAAAGAAGTAAAAATATGCATAACCAAGTTTTGATCCTTGGTTCTCTTGTGGATGCATGCATGTGTTAACCAAGTGGGATAGAAGAGGATATTGTAAGAGGAGAGATAGAAAATTTTATTAAAGGAGAGAAAAGAGAGAAATTAAGGGAAAGAAAAGAGAGAACTCAAAAGGCATCTCTCTAGAATATTCTTGTCATTTAAGGGGAGAAATGAATAGGGAGGATGAATCAAGTCAAGTTTCCTCCCCTCATCTTAGTATAAATAGGCATGGAGGGGGGACTTCAACTTCATCCTCAACCCACTCATCCTCCTCTCCTCCCTTTGTGCCGAGACCCACTCTCCTCTCTCTTCTTCTTCTTGTTGCCGAGCAACACAAGAGGAAGAACCTCTTCTTCCTCTTCACTCTCTCCCTCTTTCTCTCTTGTTGTTGCCGAGCAACACAAGAGGAAAGAGAAGCCTCTTCTTCCTCCTCCTCTCCACCAAAAGACCTAGCCACTCCTCTCCTCCATTGGTGCCGAGCAAAGCAAGCAAGGAAGAAAGGTCCAAGCAAGTTCTCAACTCTAGGAAACTTAAGCGAAGAAGGTAAGCTTCCCCTCACCTGTGGTACAAGGCTTTTATGTGATTTTCGGATTTATAAGGATTAGAAAACCTACTAAAGAATTTAAGAAAATTCGGCTAAAGAAAAGGTTTTCAAATCTAGGATGATTTAAACAAGACCTCATTTCATGATAAGATTTTCTATGCTATGTAGAAGGATTCCTTTCCATGATTTTATATTGATATGATGTATGATTAGAGGAGTATCTAACCTTAGGATTTCAACCAAAAATATTTTAAAGAGGTGAGTAAGATTATTGTCTAACCGAACTAGTGCAAGGTTCCTTCTATGAAATGCTATACATAATGTAATGTAATATGCCATGATATGTGATAGCATAATGCTAAACATAATGAGGAGAAAATGAAATTATGTTATATGCCATGATATGTGATAGCATAGGAAATGCTATACATAATGTTATGTAATATGCCATGATATGTGATAGCATAGGAAATGCTAAACATAATGAGGAGAAAATGAAATTATGTTATATGCCATGATATGTGATAGCATAGGAAATGCTATACATAATGTTATGTAATATGTCATGATATGTGATAGCATAGGAAATGCTAAACATAATGAGGAGAAAATGAAATTATGTTATATGCCATGATATGTGATAGCATAGGAAATGCTATACATAATGTTATGTAATATGTCATGATATGTGATAGCATAGGAAATGCTAAACATAATGAGGAGAAAATGAAATTATGTTATATGCCATGATATGTGATAGCATAGGAAATGCTATACATAATGTTATGTAATATGCCATGATATGTGATAGCATAAGGAAATGCTATACAAAATGAAGAAATGAAATTATGTTATGTAATATGCCATGATATGTGATAGCATAGGAAATGCTATACATAATGAAAAGAAATGCATGAAAGATTGTTAAGGACATGATATGATAGTTATGCATGATAAGTTATTTTTATATGGGTTTGTACCATGGGTGGGCTCCGTAAACGCCTCGGGGTCGATGGAGTAAGACTCGGGCCTCGTCAGTAATGGGCCTCTGAATGCCCTAGGTCGATGGAGTAAGACTCGGGCCTAGTATGTATGCATGATAGGGTTCAAGACTTGCTACCTTGGACCTACCTATGAAGCGCGCGTATTATGTAAGTGGTACAAACCGGGATCCCCCTTAATGATGATATTAATTTCAAGTACTTATTAGTATAAGTTTTCAAATTCATGATGCATTGCCTACATATGTACTTGAATTATCTGATGATTAGATATAATGTCATGTGATAATATGATATGAATATGATACCCTTGTATGTTGTATGCTTATGATATTACACATGATATTGATATACGATGATTTTCGGTTTCAGTGAGTAGGAAAGGAACTTACTGAGCCATGAGTGCTCATAGCTTACTTTCCTTGTACCGCAGATATGGGGGACGGATATTCGGAACAACGGAGCAGCAGGAGGAGCAGATAGTGATGTGTGTGGTGGTGGCTCGGCAAAGAACGATTCGGACAAATTAATATGATTAGTTATAGAATCAATATTTGAACAAATCAGAATATGTGATATTATGCTTAATAAATTAAATTCTTTAAAGTTTTTATTCTTCCGCTGTTATGGTAAAACATGTACGTAAGTAGTATAAGAACGTAGCGCCGCCTTTGGTTGGGTAAGAAGGGTGGGGCGTTACATGAGCTCCCCTCGACGAGGAGAAGTCTAGATCACGAGGAGGAGCCGTGATTTCGAGTCTTCCAATCAGAGCTCTGAGACCTAGAAGCCTCCTTCTCGGTTGTAAGTCCAAGAAACCCAAGGTAAATTGCTACTCACCTGCAGTAGGATAGTTCCAGATTTGTATTCCTTCTTGTTTTTGAATTTTCTGTGAAGATTGGGAATTCATGTTTGCTGCCGTGAGGTTGTTTTTGTGCCATGTAGTTGCTATTTGGGTTCCTTTTTGCTTAGTTGTCGTGTAAGTCATTGATAAAGGATTCTGCTATGAACGAATTTCCTTTGCATTTCGGTTGTAACATGCCTAAGGATTTCTGCATTTCTGTGGAATCTGATGGATTAGGGTTTGCTGCCATGTTGTTCTTTTTTTTGGTTAGGGTTCTGTTTTATTGAAGTTTAGTAGCATGCATTCTTGGTTTCCCTCCTTTTAAGTTCTGTAGTAGCAAGAATTAGTATCCTGTTGCTAGATATGGGATTTGATTTTGAAACGAAACAAGCTTTATATAGGTTCTAAGTTTCCAACAGGTTTAGTTTGGTTTGCGTTAGGAAAGGGGCACCAACAGTCCCATTTCCCTGTGGTGTTTGCAGTAGATAAGGAATAGCTCCAATTGTAGCAAAGAACAACCTCCTTCTTTGTGCATTTCTGCAGACAAGAACAGCTCCATTTGGAGCTTAGAACAGCCCCCTTTGGAGCTTATTGCAGTCCAAGTTTTCTTTGTGTTCACTGCAGAAATGTACAACTCTATTAGAGCATAGGACAACCTTTCTTTTTGATAATTCAGCAAGTTTAACTTTTAAAGTTTCAATTCAGCAAGTTGATTTCTTAAGGTTCAATTCAGCAAAATTGATTCCTTTTGTTACAAATTCAGTAGGTTAGTTAATCTAGTCTTGTTCCAATAAGTTTACATAGATTTTAAGCTTCAGCAGGTTTTAGTTTTGGTTGTGCTATGTTTTTGACATGAACAACCTAGAATTAATAGAATTCGGCAGATTTTTCTAAGCTAGTATGCAGATTTTAGATAATCTTAGTATGCAGATTTTAGATAAGCTTAATATGCAGATTTTAGTTAAGCTTAATATGCAGATTTCTGTTTAAATTTGTATGTAGATTTTGTTTAAGCATTGCAGTGTTAGAATTTGTTTAAACATTTCAGTTTTGTAAGAAGCATTCTTTTATAAGAAAAGTATAAGAAAGATAAAGAAAAGAAAAAAAAGGCCGAGGCCTTAAGTAGATCCCAAAAGTCAAGACTTTAGGGATTTTGGCACACAAGGTGCCTATTAAAATGCCAAGGCATTAAAAGAAGAAGTAATTAAGATTATAAGTATTTTACTTTTAAGAAGAGGCTAGTGCCCGACTTCCGAGGTTGTCGTTAAACAAATCCAGGTGCCCAATTCCGAGGTCTTGGCCCTGGTAGACCGAGGTCTGCTCTTTTAGGATTGGTGACTCGCTACCCCAACCTATTAGGGAATGCGCATAAGATGGTACTATGCCTGGGCCCAAGAAGAAGTTGATTATTATTTTGAAGTATTATAAGAATAAGTTTTTGAACAAGTAAAACGAGTTTTACATAAACATAAAGTATTAAAGATTAAGTTTAGAACAAATGAAATAAGATTCATATAGTTCTAAAAATCAGTAAGTTTAGTTCTTTATTCGACCATGTTTATCTAGTAGATGAGTAGTTTTCATGTTTACCTATTAGATGAGCAGCATGATTAACTATTAGAATTACATGAGTAGATTCCTTAGCTTTTCTTTGCTAGTAGTTTGACATGAGCAGTTATGTTTATGCTTTATTTCTTTTTAGAGCATATAATTTCTAGTTCTTTTCGTATACATGCACATTCGTGATTTTGTGAGTTAGATAGCGCTTACTAAGCAAATTTTGCTTATAGATTGCACTTCCTCTTACTGCAGATATAGGAAAGGAAAAGATATAGAAAGGAAGGCGATAAGGAGGTGTTCGAAGGATGTGTGATGCCAGGACTATGGAAGCCTTGGGACTAGGAAAGAAGTTTTAATTTTAGTTTCCGCATTTTAGTTATTTTAAACATTTGAGTTGTATTTTAAGTTCATGTCATTTGAGATTATTCTGTTTGGATTGCATGTAGGATGAGTTCAGTTTAGTAAGTAGATATTTGTGTGTTTGATACTTATTTAACTGCGTGGTTGATTGATATGTGTTCCAGCAGCTTGTGGCTGAGTATATATTGCATGTATTGTTGAATATGGTCACCGGTACAGGGGAGATTCTGTCGAAATTTTTCGATAGGGTTTCCATGTGATTTTTAATCATACCGGTTAAGTAGAGTTAGTAGTTAAGTAACGATCATCCTTAGAAAGTAGTAGTAGTAAGAAGGGTGGTCCTTACAATTGGTATTAGAGCAGTTCCCATTCTCCAGCATCACACATCAACACCATCCTTGCCGTCTTCAAGTAAGAAAGTACTTAAGTTTTCTTTTATACTTTTCTTATTGTTTGCAGTATAGAGTATTTGCTTAGAAATGTTTAAGTAAGATAGAAGTTCTTGATTTCTTTTATTTACATATGTATATATGTCTAGTAAGCGTAGGGACGATTTTAAGTTTCTCTACATAACTAGATGTCAAGAAGAGGACATCCTCGTACCGTTCGTACTGAGGACCGAGCACAGGAGAACGAAGAGTCCAGAACAGTTTCCAGGACTCGATATGGACACTACGAAGTTGTATTCATGCTATTTGGTGTGACCAATGCACCTATGGTCTCCATGGACCTTATAACAGGTCTTCCAAGGACTACTAATGGGTACAATGTGATAGGGGTGATAGTGGATAGTGAAGTTAAGAGACTAAGGAACAAAAGAGTATCATTAGTGGAAATCATTTAGAACCAGAAGCATGAGGAAGTTACTTAGGAGCGGGAGGATAGTATGAGATAGAAATATTCGGAATTATTCTAAGTTCGAGGACGAACTTTTTATAAGGTAGGGAGGATTGTAACACCCCAAATTTCATCATTTGGAGTCCTAAAAGACCTTATTAAAATCTAGAAATGCTTTAGAAAAATTCTAGAGATTTTTAGGAATTTATAGAATATTTTTATGCAATTTTTGGAGGTCGTTTGGTATTTTTACTAAACGAAGGAAGTTGTGACAAAAAAAATGTCCAAGCCGAGGCTCGAACCGGCAACCCCTGACCCAAGCAAAACCCGACTAACCAACTGGGCTATCAGTTATTACTTAATCAAATAAAGGGAGAATTTTATTTAAGTGATAGAAGTTGATAATAATAAATAATAGGAAGAAAATAGGTTGCAGCTGAGATTCGAACCCACGAGCGGGGCCTTAAGCAGAACGCGGCCAACCAACTCTTCCGCGAGTATTTCGTGAAAAGGTATGTACGAAATATTCTTAAGCAATGGTTAGTAATAAAAATAATCCTAGGTTATAAAAAGAGGTTAAGTTAAGAGAGGAAATTTATTTCTCTCGATCCCTCTCCCCTGCTCTCGAGTTCGACGACGCGGCGGCGATTTCTTCTCGGGCGGAAACGAAGCCGAGCTTAGGGCTTAACTCCGGCGGCCGACCAAGGCAAGGTTCTGTGGATTCTTCACACCGCCGAGCTCCTCTCGACGAGGAGAAGTCTGGAGCACGGGGAGGAGCCGCGATTTCGAGTCTTCCGATCAGAGCTCCGAGACCTAGAAGCCTCCTTCTCGGTTGTAAGTCCAAGAAACCCAAGGTAAGTTGCTACTCACCTGTAGTACGATAGTTCCGGATTTGTATTCCTTCTTCTTTTTGAATTTTCTGTGAAGATTTGGAATTCATGTTTGATGCCGTGAGGTTGTTTTTGTGCCATGTAGTTGCTATTTGGGTTCCTTTTTGCTTAGTTGTCGTGCAAGTCATTGATAAAGGATTCTGCTATGAATGAATTTCCTTTGCATTTCGGTTGTAACATGCCTAAGGATTTCTGCATTTCTATGGATTCTGATGGGTTAGGGTTTGCTGCCATGTTGTTCTTTTTTTTGGTTAGGGCTCTGATTTATTGAAGTTTAGTAGCATGCGTTCTTGGTTTCCCTCCTTTTAAGTTCTGTAGTAGCAAGAATTAGTATCCTGTTGCTAGATATGGGATTTGATTTTGAAACGAAACAAGCTTTATATAGGTTCTAAGTTTCCAACAGGTTTAGTTTGGTTTGCGTTAGGAAAGGGGCACCAACATTCCCATTTCCCTGTGGTGTTTGCAGTAGATAGGAATAGCTCCAATTGTAGCAGAGAACAACCTCCTTCTTTGTGCATTTCTGCAGACAAGAACAACTCCATTTGGAGCTTAGAACAGCCCCCTTTGGAGCTTATTCCAGTCCAAGTTTTCTTTGTGTTCACTGCAGAAACGTACAACTCTATTAGAGCATAGGACAACCTTTCTTTTTGATAATTCAGCAAGTTTAACTTTTAAAGTTTCAATTCAGCAAGTTGATTTCTTAAGGTTCAATTCATCAAAATTGATTCCTTTTGTTACAAATTCGGTAGGTTAGTTAATCTAGTCTTGTTCCAACAAGTTTACATAGATTTTAAGCTTCAGCAGGTTTTAGTTTTGGTTGTGCTATGTTTTTGACATGAACAACCTAGTCTTAAGAGAATTCGGCAGATTTTTCTAAGCTAGTATGCAGATTTTAGATAAGCTTAGTATGCAGATTTTAAATAAGCTTAATATGCAGATTTTAGTTAAGCTTAATATGCAGATTTCTGTTTAAACTTGTATGCAGATTTTGTTTAAGCATTGCAGTGTTAGAATTTGTTTAAACATTTCAGTTTTGTAAGAAGCATTCTTTTATAAGAAAAGTATAAGAAAGATAAAGAAAAGAAAGAAAAGGCCGAGGCCTTAAGTAGATCCCAAAAGTCAAGACTTTAGGGATTTTGGCACACAAGGTACCTATTAAAATGCCAAGGCATTAAAAGAAGAAGTAATTAAGATCATAAGTATTTTACTTTTAAGAAGAGGCTAGTACCCGACTTCCGAGGTTGTCGTTAAACAAATCCAGGTGTCCAATTCCGAGGTCTTGGCCCTGGTAGACCGAGGTCTGCTCTTTTAGGATTGGTGGCTCGCTACCCTAACCTATTAGGGAACGCGCATAAGATGGTATTATGCCTGGGCCCAAGAAGAAGTTGATTATTATTTTGAAGTATTATAAGAATAAGTTTTTGAACAAGTAAAACGAGTTTTACATAAGCAAAAGTATTAAAGATTAAGTTTAGATCAAATGAAATAAGATTCATATAGTTCTAAAAATCTGTAAGTTTAGTTCTTTATTCTACCATGTTTATCTAGTAGATGAGTAGTTTTCATGTTTACCTATTAGATGAGCAGCATGATTAACTATTAGAATTACATGAGTAGATTCCTTAGCTTTTCTTTGCTATTAGTTTGACATGAGCAGTTATGTTTATGCTTTATTTCTTTTTAGAGCATATAATTTCTAGTTCTTTTCGTATACATGCACATTCGTGATTTTGTGAGTTAGATAGCGCTTACTAAGTAAATTTTGCTTATAGATTGCACTTCCTCTTATTGCAGATACAGGAAAGGAAAAGATATAGAAAGGAAGGCGACAAGGAGGTGTTCGAAGGATGTGTGATGCCAGAACTATGGAAGCCTTGGGACTAGGAAAGAAGTTTTAATTTTAGTTTCCGCATTTTAGTTATTGTAAACATTTGAGTTGTATTTTAAGTTCATGTCATTTGAGATTATTATGTTTGGATTGCATGTAGGATGAGTTCAGTTTAGTAAGTAGATATTTGTGTGTTTGATACTTATTTAACTGCGTGGTTGATTGATATGTGTTCCAGCCGCTTGTGGCTGAGTATATATTGCATGTATTGTTGAATATGGTCACCGGTACAGGGGAGATTCTGTCGAAATTTTTCGGTAGGGTTTCCATGTGATTTTTAATCATACCGGTTAAGTAGAATTTGTAGTTAAGTGACGGTCATCCTTAGAGAGTAGTAGTAGTAAGAAGGGTGGTCGTTACATTAATTTTAATTTAGGTTAGGTTTAATTTTAATTTTAAGTTAGTTTTAGTTTAATTTTAATTTTAATTTTAATTTAGTTTTAATTTAATTTAATTTAATTTTAATTTTAATTTTAATTTTAATTTCGTTTAGTTTAATTTTAATTATGTTTTAGTAATTGAAACCTAGATCCATCTTACCCTTTTTCTAAATTATCAATCAAGGAACCTTATAGGATTTTGTGAGATTGTTAATGTTATCTTCAATTTAGATTACAATCTAAGAATTGATTTACAATTTAGTTAGACTAAGGTTTTATAGTTAGTCAATTAAATATTTATTTCAATGATTAGCTTCCAGGTTATGGCGAGGCACTAGGCCTTCTTGGGTATGGGATCATCCACCACTTCTAGACAAAACCTTTCAAAGAAATTAGATATTTAATTTCCTTTCTCAAACTCCTCGGTCTAACTAGTCAAGTATGAATCAAGCCTAGGTCCTTATCTACCCTAGTCAAAGCATGTATAGTGAAAGCAATAAAGAAAACATCAAATAAATCTATCTATCGATAAAAATGGTCTTTCTATCGGCTCCCCATGGATCATAGCCTCGATAGGGTCTATCAAGGTAGTGGATTTGATCCTTGGGAATCAATATTGATCAAGTCTAATTTGATTAATCAAGTTTGACTTGGGGACCCATGCATGGACTAATTTTCTATTTGTTCTATTTACAACTGTTAAGTAAGATCTGTATTTTTGTTTAGCCTTAAATCCAAGTTCGGATCAGTTGTAAACGACTCTTTATTTTCCAAGAATCAAATCAAGATTCTTGGAACCCAAGGTGAACCGTTCCAACGTGTCTTTAAGTCCTTTAACTTGATTTTTCAAATTTAAATTTTCTTCCTCAAGTTGTTGGACTTGGGTTGAACTTCCATTTTGAACTGGCTCAATCAAAGGACTTAGGCTAGTCTCCTCCTTAAGGATTGCTACCTATTTTTAGAGTGACTTGACTTGGAGATTGGATTTGGCTAACTTACGCATGAGATAGTTAACTAGGTTATATGATTTATCTATCTAAGAAGTTCTTACAGTGGGGTTAGGCCCTTCAGAAATGGATACAGATCCATGGTTTTTCTCGGATTCTGTTTCCAACTCGCTCTCAGTTTCAGATTCGTCAACTTGTTCTCGGGTCGTTAGCGCAAGGAAGCTCGTCTGTTCTAGCTCTTCGTCAGAATCTTCTGAAGAAGAATCATCCCATGTCGCCTGCAGTGCTTTCTTCTTCCTTTTCTTCTCTGTTTTCTTTTGGTTCAGATAATTGTCTTTGAAGTGTCCCATTTTATTGCAATTGTAGTAGGTTACTTCGGGTTTAGTTCTGCTCATTCATGCAATCAAAGCAATACCTTTCTCAACCTGAGTAGTATTATCTTGTTCATGAAGCTCGAATTTAGAAAATAATTCATCTAATTTTATTAAGGAGAGGTCCTTGGATACTTTGTAAGCATCTACCATGGATAGCCACAAAGTGTTCCTCGGAAATGCATTGAGTGCATACCTGATTATTGTTGGTTAGTTCTAGGAAAATCGTACCGGCTCCACTGTACAAAAATTTTGTACAAGTGTCGAACCTTTCCTTAAATAACCTATTGTGTTCTTTAGAAGTTAAATTAGGAATCGCAGACGGAACTTAACATTATTGATTCCAAATTTAACTTATCTGTTCTTAATGGTTTAGATTTAAATCGCAAGCGGAGCTTAACACTATTGATTCAAATCCACCTAAGTTATTAATTCCATAAATATTAATTTCCAAAATTGGCTTCCAGGACTGCATAGCGAGGCACATGGCCTTCTTGGATATGGGAGCAACCACCACCGCCTAGGCAAAGCCTTTTAAGGAAAGCTAATATTTATTTCCTTAAATAACTTTAGGTTAACCAAAAAGAACAATCGAATCACAAATTCGAAAAAGAAGAAAACACAAACTCGAAAAACTATTTCAAAAACTCAAGAATCATATGCCTCTTGTGTTTGGTATTTCCAAAAATAACAATACAAAGAAAACTAGTATGATGCAGAAAATAATTATTAGTTATACCTTTCTTTGTCAGCAAAAATAACCTCTTGATCTTCTACCGTATTCCTCTTCTAACCTAGGACGTTGTGTGGGCAACGATCTTCCAAGACGAGAACCACCAAGCACCTTCTTCTTCCTTCTAGGTTTCGGCCACCACAATTCTCCAAGAGAAGTTGAGGTCCGGCCACCATCACCAAGCTCGAAGGGATGCAAGAAACAAAACCACCTTTCTCTCCTTCTTCTCCTAGCTAGAACCAGCCACCTTCAAGAGCTCCAAGAGGGTTGCCACCGACCATAAGAAGAAGAGAAGAGGAAGAAGTTAGGGCCGGCCACCAAGGAGGAAAAGAGAGAAGAAGAATATTAGAGTTGTTCACCCATGAAGGCACCTCTACCCCCTCTTTTATAATCCTTGGTTTTGGCAAATAAGGAAATTTAAATAAAAACTTCCTTAATTCTTTTGCCATGAAAATAAAAATTTATTTAATTAAAAAAATAATTTCCTCATAAATATCATGGTCGGCCACTTCTAATTCCAAAACAAGGAAAGTTTAATTCACACAAGAATTAAAACTTCCTAATTTGTTTCTAAAAATTTATAAAAATTTCTTCAATAATTTTTATCCCTTCATGATTGGTTAGTAAAAAGGAAATTTTATAAATTAAAATTCTTCTTTTAAACATGTGGATAATTTCTAAAAAGGAAAGTTATCTCTAAAAATTAAAATTTCTTTTCAATCTACAAATAAGGAAAGATATCAAATCTTTTCTTAATCTTTTGTAGAAATTAATAAAAGAGAATATTTAATTTTTAAACTCTCTTTTAAATCATGAATATTGTTAAAAAAGGAAAGTTTTCTCAAAATTAAAATCTACCTTTCAATCTATAAATAAGGAAAGATTTCAAATTCTTTCTTAATCTTTTGTAGAAAGTTATAAAAGGAAAGATTTAAATTTTAAACTCTCTTTTAAAACCATGGAATCCACATAAGAAAAATTTATAAATAAAATCCTTTTTAATATGATGTGGCCTTCCACCTTAAGGCTCAACCTTTAGGCTTGGCTGGCCCCTATTGGTTGGGTAAGAAGGTGAGTATGTAGTGGGTATAAATCTCTATATACAAGAGGCTACGATAGGGACCGAGAGGAGGAATTGATTTTGGTCTCCCGATGAAATTAAGCATCCCATGTTCGCCTCGAACACATAACTTAATTTTATCAATAATAATTCATTCCACTAAAGAACTATTATTGAACTACCGCACTAATCCCAAATTACATTTTGGGCTCCTTCTTATTATGAGTGTGTTAGTCTCCCTGTGTTTAAGATGTCGAATGTCCACTAATTAAGTGAGTTACTGACAACTCATTTAATTAATATCTTAGTCCAAGAGTAGTACCACTCAACCTTATCGTCATGTCGGACTAAGTCCACCTGCAGGGTTTAACATGATAATCTTTATGAGCTCCTCTTGGGGACATTATCATCCTAGATTACTAGGACACAGTTTCCTTCTATAATCAACAAGTCACACTATAAGTAATATCATTTCCCAACGCATTTTGATTTATCGAACTATATCTTACCCATTGATAAATTAAAGAAATGAATATCAAATATATGTGCTTGTTATTATATTAGGATTAAGAGCACACACTTCCATAATAACTGAGGTCTTTGTTCCTTTATAAAGTCAGTATAAAAGAAACGATCTCTAAGTGGTCCTGCTCAATACACTCTAAGTGTACTAGTGTAATTATATAGTTAAGATAAACTAATACCTAATTACACTACGACCTTTCAATGGTTGTTCCTTTTCATCTTGGTCGTGAGCTACTGTTTTTAATTTATAAAGAATCAATAACACGATCTTCTGTGTGTGACACCACACACTATGTTATCTACAATATAAATTAATTGAACATCTACATTTGGTATATATAAATGTAGACACTTGACCAATGTGATTCTTATAAATGTTTACACAAAAGCTAGGCTTTTAGTATACACTCCAACAATCTCCCACTTATACTAAAAGACTATGCTGCCATAAATGCTGCCATACATCTGATTCCCAGCTATTCAACATGCCCATCAAAAGCTCTTGCCTTAAGGGCCTAAGTGAAAGGATCTATAGGTCGTCATTTGAAGCAATCTAGGCGGCAACAACTTCTCCTCGTTTATACAATTTCTCGTATTGGGTGGTACTTGCGCTCTATTGTGTTTACTTACCTTATGGACTCATGGTTTTTTCGAGTTTGTTACTACACCAATATTATTGTAATAATCTTTGGACAAACCAGAAATCATATCTAAGTTCATCTTGAGGTTACTGAGTCATTCAGTTTCTATGGCTGCCTCTGACGCTGCCACATACTCAACTTCCATAGTGGAGTCTGAAAAGCACTTATGCTTAACACTCCTCCATAGTTATGGCTTTACCTCCTAAAGTAAACACATCCGTGCAACCCACAGGGACCAAATTATCTGCCTTGTAAGCTAGCATATAATCTTTAGTACCTCTAAGGTACTTTAATATATGCTTTACCGCAGTCTAATGTCCTCGTCTAGGGTTACTTAGATATCTGCTAACCATACCCACGACAAAATAGATATCCAGTCTCGTACACAGCATTGCATATATTTAGGCTTCCTACAGCAGAAGCATAAGGAACTGCCTTCATGTCCTTTATCTCCTTTGATGTCTTCGGAGACATCTCTTTAGATAAAGTTACTCCATGCCTAAAAGGTAAGAAACCTTTCTTGGAGTTCTGCATGCTAAATGAGCAAGGATTCTATGAAACTCGGGATAAGCACAACATTCTTTTCTTGCGATCCCTTATATCTTTGATCCCAAGAATGTGTGCACATTCTCCTAAGTTCTTCATATCGAATTGTTTTGACAACCATACCCTTACTTCTGACAACACTTTGATATTGTTTCCAACTACCAAAAAATGTTATCTACGTATAGTACAAGAAATACCACCACGTTTCCATCACACTTCTTGTATACACAAGACTCATTCGATTATTAAATAAATCCATAGGTCCAGATCACTTTATTAAATTGAATGTTCCAAGACCTTGATGCTTTACTTCAGTCCATAGACTGATTGAGCTTACATACTAGATGTTTTTTGCCCTTTGCAATGAACCTCTCTGGTTGCTTTATATGGATGCATTCTTTAAGACTTCCATAAAGGAAAGCTGTCTTGACATCCATTTGCCTAATCTCATAGTCTATATGAGCAACAATAGATAAAAGAATCCGGATAGACTTAAACATGGCTACCGATAAAAGGTTTCCCTTTTTCAACAAGCCTTGCTTTGAAAATTTCCACTTTCCCATCTATCCCTTTTTTGTATTGTAGACTTATTTTCACCCAATGGCTTTAACACCTATTTGGTGATTCTATAAACTCCCAGACTTTATTAGAATATATATATTCTAATTCTGTATTCATTGCCTTTTGCAAAGATGCTGCATCTTTATCTTGGAGTGCTTCGTCATATGTTGGGGAATTAGGTTCATGTTTACCAAAGATCTAGTACAAGGCTTTCCTAAAACATGAATCTTTCAGGTTGCCTAACAACCCTCCCACTACGACAAGGCACTATTTTCAATTGTGTATCATTTGTGATACATGTTGCAGTTTCTTGTGATATTTCATCTTGTACAGTTGGTACTAGATTAGACATGTCCTTTATTATTTCCTTAAGAACAAATTTACTTATGAGCATGTGGTTTATTACATAGTCCTTTTCTAAAAATCGGTCATTGATGCTAACAATGACCTTCTGATTTTTAAGACTATAAACCTACTTTCATTTCTCTAGGATAATCCACAAACAAGTGAATTCTTGTCCAACTTATCATTGTCTCTCTTCAGCATATGTGCTGGACTACTCGAATCCGAATATGCTTCAAAATAGGTTTACACCTATTCAGCAATTCTATATGAGTAGAGAGTTCTGACTTGGAATATACTATGTTCACTTTCGTTTTCAGAGTATATCCTTAAAACAAATTTGGTAATTTTCTGAATAACTCATCATCTATCTAATTATTCTATAAGAGTCCTATACCTTCTTTCTACGACATCATTCTGTTGGGGTGTACCAGGTGCAGTTAGTTGGAATTGAATCCCTACTTTTGATAAGTGACTCCTAAATTGTCCCAAGAGGTACTTGCCACTACGATCTTACCATAGTGACTTGATACTTTTACTTTAACGTTTTTCCGCATCAGCCTTGTACTCTTTGAACTAATCAAAGCACTTAGTCTTGAGGCACATCAAGTAAATGTATTTGTATCTTGAATAGTTGTCTATAAAATAAACGAAATATTCAATACTACCTCTTGTCTGGATAGTCATAGGATCACACAAATCAGAATGAACCAATTTAAACATATTTTTGGCTCCATACCCCTTAGACTTAAAAGCTTTTTGGTTATTTTTCCTTCCAAGTAAGACTCGCAGGTTGGAAAGATTTCCACTACCAATGAACCCAAGAGTTCATTGGTTATTATCCTTTGAATCCTACTCAAGTTAATATAACCTAGCCTTAGATGCTAAAAATATGATTGGTTCATTTCCGAAGATTACTTTCTCTTAAAGTTAGAAGATGTGTCATTAATTTCCATTTATTGCATTGTGGGAGTTATTGAATTTATAAATTGTCATCCAACGTACTAGAATAGATATCTTTCCTATTTTCTCGATAACAACTTTGTTATCAAAATAGACACAATATTTATTCTTTAAATAGTTTAGAAACTGAAATAAATTTCTTTCTAAACTTGGTACTAAAAAATAATTTCTTAAAATCCATATTTTATTCCTATCAAAGGATAAATATCTCCCACTGCAACAGCTAGTAATTTTACAGCAGTGCCCATGTGGACGGTGATTTATATAGTTGTCCGATTTTCTGGAACCCCTGCAATGATTTGCAGACATAATCAGTGGTTCCTGTATCTACACACCAGGTACCAGTAGATAACACCACTAAATATGTTTCAACAACTAATAAAATACACCGTTATTGTTCTCAGTTTTAGAGGACAGTCTACCTTAATATCCAAGTTTTCTAATCATTACAATTGGGACTACTAAGTCTATTCTATAGTATAACAACTAGGGGATTGACAAACATTTTAAATCCTAAGAATCACAAAAATATTTGGTCAAGACCAATATCTTAAAATCCCCGTGAATTTTGTATGCCACGTTAGTGTGGACGTATACAAATTCTAAAGAGATTTCATCCATTAATTTTATTATCTTGTCAACCTATGACAAATAAAATTAATAGTTGGTATGTCTTTGATCAAATATTTGGTCAAGTCTTTAAATTTAAAATAATATTGATTCCTCTAACAATACTATTTAAATTTACCAACACCTCAAAACACCGTGAATTTTGCATGCCACGTTAGTTTGGACGTATACAAAATCATCATTTGTAAGAGGAGGGTTTTACCCATTAGCTATCTTATCAACCTAACTTTATGACAAATAAAATTATCTCAAACACCGTTAATTTTGTATGCCACGTTAGTGTGGACGTATACAAAATCAATTATTTGTAAGAGAGATTTTAACCCATTAATTTTATTATCTTATCACCTTAGTTTTATGACAAATTAATAGTTGGTTTCCTTTTGGTCACACAAGTGATAGTAGTGACTCCGTTGGGGAGGATACTATTAAATGTGTCTAAGTGTATACCATTACTTGATATTAAGTCCATTAAATAGAATTGTGCCCCTTCAGTTGGAGAAGATCACACACATCCTAAATAACTTCCTATAACCATCCATTAAGAAAGTTTGATCTAGTGATCCACAAACAAACTCATCCGTTGTGGAGGGAGGCACTCAGAGCCAACACGCAAACTTGTTGCATCACTTACAAACCAGTAATGGAGACCGTGGGATTAATATACTAATCCCTCTCCCACTTAGTTATTTAAGGTGAGGAATTTTAACCTAATCTAGCATTCATCACATGCACACACACATCACAGTAAATAAAGTAATAAATATGGAAATTAATTTTCCAACTATTATGGCTTCTTCCCTCACTGTCCTCCGTGTGCTTCAACCCTAGTTGCTGCCATCTTTAGCCATCGCCATCAGGTCGAGTCGTCGCATCAATCTTGCTTCTTATTCCGCTGCGCCTCTGGTGCTCCAAAAGTACCACGCTTCGCAAGCATCCGATCCGCGACAAATATAGAATTTTACATACATCAATCCTATATTCCATAAAGGAATGTACATGTATTCTAGATCGAACAAAAATGTAAAAACCTAATAACTAATACAGCTCCTGCTGTATTTAATTACATACAATCATGCACACACAATTAAATGCCCTTGACATGTCCAAGGGTCCAATCACACACAATAAAAATATGCCATAATAGTTGGAGCCTGCAACCACAAAGTTAGCACATCCTACTATTATCCTGCCTAAATTATGTATGACATGTGCATAACCTAATTTGAAAACCAAACACACAGAGGCAAACCCTGGCTATGATACCAATTGTTGGTTAGTTCTAGGAAAATCATACCGGCTCCACTATACAAAAATTTTGTACAAGTGTCGAACCTTTCCTTAAACAACCTATTGTGTTCTTTAGAAGTTAAATTAGGAATTTCAGACAGAACTTCACATCATTGATTCCAAATTTAACTTATCTGTTCTTAATGGTTTAGATTTGAATCACAAGCGGAACTTAACACTATTGATTCAAATCCACTTAAGTTATTAATTTCATAAATATTAATTTCCAAAATTGGCTTCCAGGACTGCATAGCGAGGCACATGGCCTTCTTGGATATGGTAGCAACCACCATCGCCTAGGCAAAGCCTTTTAAGGAAAGCTAATATTTATTTCCTTAAATAACTTTAGGTTAACCAAAAAGAACAATCGAATCATAAATTCGAAAAAGAAGAAAACACAAACTCGAAAAACTATTTCGAAAACTCTAGAATCATATGCCTCTTGTGTTTGGTATTTCCAAAAATAACAATACAAAGAAAACTAGTATGATGCGGAAAATAATTACTAGTTATACCTTTCTTTGTAAGCAAAAATAACCTCTTGATTTTCTACCGTATTCCTCTTCTAAACTCAGACGTTGTGTGGGCAACGATCTTCCGAGATGAGAATCACCAAGCACCTTCTTCTTCCTTCTAGGTTTCGGCCACCACAATTCTCCAAGAGAAGTTGAGGTCCGGCCACCATCACCAAGCTCCAAGGGATGCAAGAAACAAAACCACCTTTCTCTCCTTCTTCTCCTAGCTAGAACCGGCCACCATCAAGAGCTCCAAGAGGGGTTGCCACCGACCATAAGAAGAAGAGAAGAGGAAGAAGCTAGGGCCGGCCACCAAGGAGGAAAAGAGAGGAGAAGAATAATAGAGTTGTTCACCCATGAAGGCACCTCTACCCCCTCTTTTATAATCCTTGGTCTTGACAAATAAGGAAATTTAAATAAAAACTTTCTTAATTCTTTTGCAATGAAAAGAAAAATTTATATACTTAAAAAATAATTTCCTCCTCATAAATATCATGGCCAGCCACTTCTAATTCCAAAACAAGGAAAGTTTAATTCACACAAGAATTAAAACTTCCTAATTTGTTTCTAGAAATTTATAAAAATTTCTTCAATAATTTTTATCCCTTCATGATTGGTTAGTAAAAAGGAAATTTTATAAATTAAAATCCTTCTTTTAAACATGTGGATAATTTCCAAAAAGGAAAGTTATCTCTAAAAATTAAAATTTCTTTTCAATCTACAAATAAGGAAAGATATCAAATCTTTTCTTAATCTTTTGTAGAAATTAATAAAAGAGAATATTTAATTTTTAAACTCTCTTTTAAATCATGAACATGGTTAAAAAGGGAAAGTTTTCTCAAAATTAAAATCTACCTTTCAATCTATAAATAAGGAAAGATTTCAAATCCTTTCTTAATCTTTTGTAGAAAGCTACAAAAGAAAAGATTTAAATTTTAAACTCTGTTTTAAAACCATGGAATCCACATAAGAAAAATTTATAAATAAAATCCCTTTTAATATGATGTGGCCGGCCACCTAAGCTTGGGCTCCAAGCTATTGGCCGGCCACCTTAAGGCTCAACCTTTAGGCTTGGCCGACCCTAAGCTTGAGCTTCAAGCTTGGCTTGGCCGGCCCCTATTGGTTGGGTAAGAAGGTGGGTATGTGGTGGGTATAAATCTCTATATACAAGAGGCTACGATAAGGACCGAGAGGAGGAATTGGTTTTGGTCTCCCGATGAAATTAAGCATCCCGTGTTCGCCCCGAACACATAACTTAATTTCATCAATAATAATTTATTCCACTAAAGAACTATTATTGAACTACCACACCAATCCCAAATTACATTTTGGGCTCCTTCTTATTATGAGTGTGTTAGTCTCCCTGTGTTTAAGATGTCGAATGTCCACTAATTAAGTGAGTTACTGACAACTCATTTAATTAATATCTTAGTCCAAGAGTAGTACCACTCAACCTTATCGTCATGTCGGAATAAGTCCACCTGCAGGGTTTAACATGATAAGCTTTATGAGTTCCTCTTAGGGACATTATCATCCTAGATTACTAGGACACAGTTTCCTTCTATAATCAACAAGTCACACTATAAGTAACATCATTTCCCAACTTATCGGACATTTTGATTTATCAAACTATATCTCACCCATTGATAAATTAAAGAAATGAATATCAAATATATGTGCTTGTTATTATATTAGGATTAAGAGCACACACTTCCATAATAACTGAGGTCTTTGTTCCTTTATAAAGTCAGTATAAAAGAAACGATCTCTAAGTGGTCCTGCTCAATACACTCTATGTGTACTAGTGTAATTATATAGTTAAGATAAACTAATACCTAATTACACTACGACCTTCCAATGGTTTGTTCCTTTCCATCTTGGTCGTGAGCTACTATTTTTAATTTATAAAGAACCGATAACACGATCTTCTGTGTGTGACACCACACACTGTGATATCTACAATATAAATTAATTGAACATCTAGATTTGGTATATATAAATGTAGACACTTGACCAATGTGATTCTTATAAATGTTTATACAAAAGCTAGGCTTTTAGTATACACTCCAACAATTATATCACGGTTTTCCACCTTCTGACCTATTGCATGAAAGTTGTTCAGTAGGTCCTGAATCCGTGCGTGAAGTTGGCTTGTCGATTCACCTTCCTGCATTTTTTATGTTATACAGTTTATTTAAAATTAAATCATGTTTGCTTACATTCGTGTCGAAAGTTCCCTCGTGCAGCTCAATCAACTTTTCCCATAATTCTTTCGTGCTTGAGAACGGGCCGACTCCGTTCAGCTCTTCTTTTTTTAGCCTGCATTGTAGAGTCTAGGTAGCCTTTGCATTGGCCTCAATCCTTATTCTCGTTGGTGCATCCCATTTGTCGCACGGGACGAGAACTCCATCTTCGGTGGGATAAGCAAATCCCGTCTGAATGATTATCTACATCTCAACTTGTGTCTTGAGGTGGTATTCCATTCGGCTCTTCCAGTAACCAAAGTCTTCACCAGTGAAGAGGGGAGGGCATGCAATGCTATATCCCTCTTGGTAGGCCATTTAAAAATCTAGCATGACAAAAAAATGGGAAAACTTGTTCCAAGATTTGGTCTTTAATTAGTAGCGCGGGATAATAATTTTAAATAAGTGACCTCGAGTGGTGTTGCACCAGCTTCGAGAAAAATCAATTTTCAATTGCAATAAAATGATCAGAATAAGGTAATTATACCAACTCCGATTAAATAAAACAAAAGAATTAATACCACGAAAATCAAAATTGCTTGAATGGTGATTTCACCAACTCGAAGAGACCCCACTCTATACCAATTGTAGGATTGAAAAGCGCTAGGGGGGGGGGGGGGGTGAATAGCGCTCGTGGCTAATTCGTTCGTTTTAAAAGAATCGAGTAAATTGTAGCAGAATAACAACAATTAAAGAAAATAATGACACAAGTTGGTTTTACTTGGTTCGAAACCTATGACGACTCCTACTCCAAGGCCCACACTCGTTGAGTGTTTAGTTTGGGTAATTTACTATCAATCCAAAATATTACAAATTAAAGTACAGTTATTTAAGTGTAGTAAAAATATACCAACAACTAAGAAATCTAGAATTGGAGCTTTAGGTTGTCAGAACAGTGTTATGACTTTGCCGGAATGTCTTTTGAGCAGCACACAGAAGAAGACTTGCAAATTTTTGATCTCTTTTTGCCTCTGCTCGAACCAGGCTTAAGTAATCCATTGAGGGTACCTCAAACCTCCATAAAAGGCACCTTGAATGGGGATATTTATCCTGATTTCATAGCGTCGATAAGCTCTGCGACGCCCGTTGCTTACCCACCCGAAAGCGCCTCTAAGCTCCATGAAGGACACCCTCCATCCAGCGTTCAAGGGGTCTTCCATCTCCTTGGAAGGCACCTTTATGCCTTGCTGTGACAGGCTTTCGACCAAGGCACCCAAGGCACCTCCAAGCTCGATGGAGGGCATCTCGGGAACTATCCATCCGAGGATTTTAAATCCTTTTCTCTCCCTGCAAGATGCGTTAGTCCAAAATACAAAACATATCCTGCAAAATAGAGTTAACACAATACAATATGAAATAATAAGTTATTTTGATAGCCTTCAGACTGTCCGATTCTGACTTTAGATTTTACCTCCGGAAACCCTAGGTCGAACCAACGCCTACTGTTCCCTCATCAATAATAATTCATACCACAAAAGAATTATTATTGAACTACCGCACTAATCCCAAATTACATTTTGGGCTCCTTCTTATTATGAGTGTGTTAGTCTCCCTGTGTTTAAGATGTTGAATTTCTACTAATTAAATGGGTTACTGACAACTCTCTTTAATTAATATCTTTGTCCAAGAGTAGTACCACTCAACCTTATCGTCATGTCGGACTAAGTCCACCTGCAGGGTTTAACATGACAATCCTTATGAGCTCCTCTTGAGGACATTATCAACCTAGATTACTAGGACACAGTTTCCTTCTATAATCAACAACACACACTATAAGTAATATCATTTCCCAACTTATCGGGCCTTTTGATTTATCAAGCTAAATCTCACCCTCTGATAAATCAAAGAAATAAATACTAAATATATGTGCTTGTTATTATATTAGGATTAAGAGCACACACTTCCATAATAACTAAGGTCTTATTCTTTTATTAAGTCAGTATAAAAAGAACTTACCTTAAATGGTCCTACAAAATACACTAAGAGTGTACTAGTGTAATTTTATAGTTAAGATAAACTAATACCAAATTACACTACGACTATTGCAATGGTTTGTTCCTATCCATCTTAGTCGTGAGCTACTGTTTATAATTTATAAAGAACCGATAACATGATCTTCTGTGTGTGACACCACACACCACGTCATCTACAATATAAATTAATTGAACAATTACACTAAGCATATAAATGTAGACATTTTGACCAATATGATTCTTTATTTCAAAATAAATATTTACAAAAGCTAGTCTTTTAGTATACACTCTAACAAGACGAAGGTCCAATATGGCGTGGGTGGCTCCAAGATGTTTCTCCAACTGTCAGCTCGCTTCCCGACACCCCCCACCCCCCAAAAGAAAAAGGGTTAAACCCCTTATATAGACTAGGGTTTAGCTACGGCAACACAGCCGTGCTAGGATGGCATGGCCGTGTTCATCTCCTTCTCTGATGGCGCTGCACGGCTGTCCCAATTGGCACGGCTATGTGGTGTCTGGCCTTGGTCCCTGCCGCACGGTCGTGCAAGGATGCACGATCGGGCACTTCCTAGTCTCAGTCTCGGGGTGGCACGGCCATGCAGGGTTGCACGGCCATGTGTTGAACTGCCTCGGTCTCGGCCTCACGGTCGTGCAGGGATTGCACAGCCATGCACTACTCCCCTTCTGTCTGGTCACACGGCCGAGCCAAGAGTGCACGGTCGTGTTCTTCGACTTGTTCCGGTGCATTGATAATCATCGTTTTCACTCTGAAAGTTATCCCTATCAACACAAAACCAAACAAAGAGCAGATATCCAAACAAAAGAGTATATATAATGAATACAAGCTGAATGAGGCAATCATGCAATGAATATATATGCATAAAGTACGTAAATATGCGCTAAAACATGCGTAAATGATCATAATATTTGCGCACATCACCGTGCCAGGTTTGGAGCAAAGAAGGTTCATGGTCGTGTGCACTACACGGTCGTGCAAGCCCTCCAGAGCTGAAGCATTACACGACCATGTAGATTTACACGGCTAAGCAACATTTCTAGAGGCCAAGCAAGCCCTAGTCGTGTGCACCACACGACCGTGAAAGAGCTCCAGAGCCGGAGGCAGAGCAGGCTGTGTAGATCTACACAGCCATGCAAAGGGGAGCAGTGGCAAAGCATACCACGGCCATGTCTCACACATGACCGTGTGAGTTGAGTAGAGAGGGGAGTAGCAAAGGCCGTGTGAGCTTCACACGGCCGTGTCTTGGACCCGTGTGGCGCCCAAACCCCTCTTCTATATAAAGTCTTCTTCATGATTTGAAAGGGGATCTTCTCCCCTTTGGGAGAGAGCAAGATTTGGGCGTTCCTCCACCATCTTGGAGGGATTTTCCGATGATTCAAGGACAGATCTTCAATGTATCGACTTTAGAATCGAGGATTGGATCTGAAGACATTCTTCATCGTAGATAAGCTTTCTCCCTCTCTTTTCTTGGATTTGGGGATCAAGAATACTTGTAATCTTTCTCTTTTCGGATTTCCTTCCTCGTTCTATGGATTAGATCTCTTTGTTCTAGGATGGAGGGAGTATTTGTAAGTTGAATTGATATAAAACTCTTGTGGATTTGCCAATTTCCTATTTCTATGATTTTGTCCTATTTGTGCCTATTCAATCTTGTGTGGATTGTTGTGATTTGGACGTAATTCTCATTATTGATTGAATGTTTGAATACCTTGTGGATCTTGTAGAGATAATCTCTCATTCAATTTTTCGAGGGGCGTTCATGATAGACAAGCCCGTGTAAGGACCTTTGAGGGATGATCTTGAGAGTGAAATAGGGTCATTCAACGGGGTAGGATAGATTGTATGCGTTCATATTTTATATCTTGATGCGGTTGAGGAGTGATGAATTCTTATGTTGATTATCCGAGGGATGCACGTGACAGGCAAGCCCGTGTAAGGACAACATAGATTCATTCTTATTTGATCACATTTAGGTATAGATTTCAGTCCTAGACTAGTTGCCTATTGCAAGAGAGAATCGGCAACCTTCTACAAATGATGGACAATTGAGGAATAAAATTTGGTAGATCATTTACATTGATTAACCTTACAAATAAACCAAAACTCCTAGAACATCCATTTATCATAGCCCTTATTCTTGTTTTTATTTCTTTTATTTCTATGTTTGCTTTTCATTAGTTGCACTTAGTTTCTGAAAACCAATTGATAAGTTGTTTAGCTAATTCGCGTTGAGAAATCTTTAGTGGTTATTCCAGTCCCTGTGGATACAATATCTTTTATTATTACTTATGACATTTCCATACACTTGCGGAACGTCAACAAGTTTTTGGCGTCGTTGCCGGGGACTGCACTATAATATTAGAGATTATCAATTGGGTTGACTCAACATAACTTTTCTTTTTGTTAGCATAATTGTAACTAATCTTTAGAATTCTGTTTTCATAATTCTTACATATCTTTCTAATTCTTAACAATTTGTTTTGTTGCAATTCTAATTCTAATTCTGTATTCTTGATTTCTAACATTCTAATCTAGTTTTCTCTATTTTCCTTTTGATCTAACTTTTCTCTTTCTTTCTTCTTTTCTTTTGAATATATATATCTTGCAATCTTGTTCTTGTGTATGCAAAGATCTAACTTTGCAGTAGAACATCTTCCTCTAGACCCAGAAATAGATAGAACATTTCATAGAAGAAGAACTTCAGAAAGACATCAAGGAGAACAAGAACATTCTAGCATGGCTAATAGACTACTAAAGGATTATGCAGCACCTTATGCTAGGGGGTTTTGATCTAACATTCAAGACCTTCAGTTGAAGCAAACAATTTTGAGATCAAACCTGCTATTATTTCTATGGTGCAGCAAAATCAGTTTGGTGGAGGACCGTATGAAGACCCAAATCAACATTTGGAAGTTTTCTATGAGATATGTGGTATAATGAAGATGAATGGTATTCCTTCTAAAGCGGTGCGTTTTTTATTATTTGGGTTTTCTTTAAGAGATAGAGCTAAGCAATGGTTAAACTCTTTAGCTCCAAATAGCATCACCACATGGGAGCAATGCAAGCAACAATATTTGGATAAATTCTATCCGCCTAGCAAAACGGCTCATATGAGGAATCTCATTGCAAGTTTCAAACAAGCTGACTCAGAATCTTTATTTGAAGCTTGGGATAGATATAACAATATGCTCAGACAATGCCCACACCATGGCTTGGAGAAGTGGTTAGTGTTGCACACATTCTATAATGGCATCAATTATCATACCAAGGTGTCCCTTGATTCAGCTGCTGGAGGGACTCTCATGAACAAAAGTTTAGATGAAGCTGAGGAAATAATTGAAAGTATAGCACAAAATCATCATCAATGGGCAAATGAGAGAAGTGGTGGCTATTCTTGTGTAAACCCAACAAAAGCATCAGGAAAGTATGATGTTGATGCAGTTACTTTAATGGCTAAAAACTAGATGCTCTTACGAAGAAATTAGAAAGCATGGGAGCTAATTCAAATATGGTTAATGTCATTGTAACTACTTGTGAAGTATGTGGAAGTTCTGATCATTCTAGTGACTCATGTCCTTTGGGAGATATTTCTGCACAAATCAATCAATCAGAGCAATGTGATGCAATTATGGATTTCAACCAGAGGCAAAACAACCCATACTCAAATACATACAACCCTGGATGGAAAAGTCATCCTAATTTTTATTATAGAAATAATCAAGGACAAGGACCACCTATGGGGGCAAGACCTAATTTTCAATCTGGGCAGCAGAATTTTCAGCAACAACAATCTTTTCAAGGCTTTCCAATGTATAAAATTGAAAAGATGTTTGAAGAAATTATCTCCAATCAGAATGAAATGAAACAAGATATTTTGAAGCTTACTCAGAGAATGGATAATTCTGAAAAACATCAAAAGATTTAGGATAGCCATATTGCCTAGTTAGCTTCTTCATCTTCAAGAGCACCAGGACAACTTCCTGGAAAACCTGATGTTAATCCTATAGAGCATTGCAATCGAATTGAACTTAGGAGCGGATGAACCTTGGAAGATCCCCAAGTGACTGCTCAAAAAAGGATGAACTTTGAAGAAGACCTTTCTCCTTCAATACATGAACCCATTCAAGTTCAAGAAGAGGAGGAGAGTACCGCTAAGGTTGAAAAGACTCTTCCACTTTACCCACAAGGTCAAGTAATCCCTTCCTCAAAGACTTGTCATGCTCAAGAAGGATGAAGAGTTTGGCAAATTCTTGGAGAAAGTCAAAGAAATATGTGTTGAAGTACCTCTTATTGATGCAATATTACAAATGCCCAAGTTTGCCAAATTCTTGAAGGACATCATGTCAAGCAAAAGAAGAAGAGGAGACATAGAGACCATAGCACTTACAGAGGAATGTAGTGCTCTTTTTGAGAAGAACATTTTCCCAAAGTTGGAGGATCCAGGAAGCTTTTATATTCCTTGCAACATAGGAGCTGAATTCATTGAGACAGCTTTTTATGATTTGGGGGCAAGTGTTAGCCTCATTCCTTATTCCATTTGTAATAAATTAGGTCTCAAAAACTTTAAACTTACTACTATGGCACTGCAACTAGCTGATCATTCCTACAGATACCCTATGGGTATTGTTGAAGATGTGTCAGTAGAGGTAGGCGGGAGCATAATTTTCACAGATTTTGTTGTGTTAGACATGGAGGAGGATCCAAAAATTCCTATCATATTAGAAAGACCATTCCTTGCTACAGCTGGAGCTATTATAGATGTTAAAAATCATAAACTTTCTTTGATAATTGGTAAGGAATGGTTGGAATATGATCTATCTAATGCCTCTAACCATGTCTCTTCACTTTTAAATGCTTGTAGCAGGGCAAGCATTTACAAACTTGAGGAATGGAATTTCCATCCTCATGGGAGGCCACCAAATGAAGAGAACAATGTGGTGGAAGATGTTGGGAGAAGGCCTCCCAACAAAAATGAAAAATATGTCTGCCCTCCTAGGGCAAGAAAAAGAGAAGAATGATTAGATTGGTCGAGCTAAAGACCTTAAACAAGCGCTTCTTGGGAGGCAACCCAAGGGTTCTTTTAGTTAGTGCATTTTATGTTTCTATTTTTCATTAGTAGTGTTTTTACTTTGTTTTCGCTTTGATTTCAGGTTGGAATTTCTTTTCCATGAGCTGGCCATGACTTCTTCATGGGCATAGAAGTGTTGGAGAAGTAAGGAAGGAGAAAAATCATCATTTGGAGCAAAACAAAGTTTGGTCGTGTGCCATACACGGCCAGACGTATGCTACAAATAAGGGGGGGTGCTAGGGCCGTGTCTTCAAGACACGGCCGTGTAGGATCTCCAGAGAATAAAACATGCTCGGTCGTGTCCCAGACACGGCCATGTTATAATTCCAGAGGAGGAAAGGTTCTCGGCCGTGTACCAGACACGGCCGTGTGAAATCCAAGAGCAACAATTGCACTGGTCGTGCCATCTAGCATGGCCGTGCAAAGCTTCTTGAGAATAGGAAGGACGTGGTCGTGTACCAGACACGGTCGTGCGAGCTGATCCGAGGAGGAGATGGCTGTGGCCGTGCCAATGGGCACGACCTTGTGAACCCAACCGAGGAGAGGAAGGTCAGGGCTGTGTAGATCTACACGGCCCATGCGAACTCTTTAGCCTTGGTTGTGTCCACTATATAGGGCCAAACATAGGTCGTGTCGGCCACACACCCCCATCTTCTCCAAGCGTTCTTCTTTCCAAAACCCCCTTCTTCTTCAATTTTTCTCCTAAACCTTCTCAAATCTAGATCTCAAACTCATCTTTCTCCACAAAATTCATCAAGATCTAGACTTTTCCCTTCTCCTTTATCCGAGATCTACAACTCTTTAGCCAAAAGATCTTGTTTTTCAAGATCAAATCTTTCAAGATTTAACTTCTCCAACCAAGAACAATACCTTCCCCACTTAATTTTGACAACATATCCAATATTTTGAAGAGACTTCGCAAGGAGAGTGGAGGATCAAGTGGAGGAAAGGAACCGACAAGGGATAAGGGAAAACAACCAGCAAAAGGCAAAGGGAAGAGGACCGCACGTGACGAAGGTAATGACAATGAATTCAATATCATTTTTAGAAATGAAGATCATAAGACTAGATTTGCAATTCCTGTCAATAGAAAGATTGTGTGTACAAGATATATGGACCCAACTATTTTAGATATGCTAGGGATTAGAGATGATATAGATTGGATGATTGGGTTCTTAATTGGAATGATATTATGTACTCACATCTACCTATGTATCCTCGTATTATATTGGAGTTTCTGAGCTCATTAGATGCCCAATTTGCCAATGAGAATAACTATGTTGGCAAGATAACTTTTAGGTTAATGAATCAAGAATTTCAGTGGGTGTTTAATGATTTCAATAATTATTTTGGATTGTCTACCGGTCACTCTCATAGATTTGATTCTAGGTTTAATTGGAATCATTTTTAGAATTCAATCACTGGATTAGAACAATCTTATGAGCCTTCTAGAGCTAAGGCCTCTCACATGCAAAACCCCATTTTTAAGTACCTACATCTTGTCATGAGTAAAATTATTTTTGGTAGGGGGGAAAGTGATGGGGTCATCAAGAAAGCTGAGCTTTATGCTTTGTGGGCTATGTTATATAAGGTTGATTTCGATTCCGGTTTTCATTTTCTTCAAGCCTTGGTGAGAGCTGGGAGGGCATCCTCGGGATCTATTGTTTTTGGTGGTTTGATTACTCAAATAGCTTGTAACTTGGAGCTTAATTTAGATGGGTTGGAAGTCATCCATGGCAATGACATGATAGACATTGATGTATGTCTTGCCATGAAAACGATTTTCCGGGATGAGAATGGTTTTGCATTTCCTAGGAGGAATGATTTTCCTTTACCTCTTCCTTGTCCAAAATGAACTTCCGTTCGCAACCCTGTTAATTGGGTAATCACTTATTCAGACCCCGAGAATGTTCCTTCCATATCCAGAGATACAGAGCCACACATTGAGCCCTCGTCATCGGGATACTCGCAGCCCTCCGGTCATTCGGATCCTGCTAGGCATTCTTTTGCCTATGGTACGAGTTCCTCTAGATTTGACTTTTCTGATTTTTGTGCATCCCTAGAATCACTTCATGAGAAACAGAATGCCCAACGAACAATGTTGGAGGGTCACTTCTCTTTATCAGATGATCAATTTAGAGAAGTACGAGATCATTTTCAGTTTACGAGGAATTTTCAAGGTCAAGTGGCCGAATTTGTCCAGGACTATGATATTGATCAAGCTAGAATGAGGGATTTTATGTAGGGCATGAGTATTACTAGCCAACAAATGGATGCTCTTTATGAATATCATAGATTCTTAGGTGAAACTCCTGGTTTTCTTAGTTTTCCCATTGGGGCATGACGTAGGCCTCCTTTCCCTCACCCACCTCCTCCACCATATTGATTTCATCGGGACGATGAAAAGTTTAAGTCTGGGGGGGGGGGGTGGTTTGCAAAACCTAAAATTTTTTACATTTTTCTATTTTGTTCTGCATTTTATTTTGTTTTGCATTTGTTCTTGTTTTGCTTTGTTTGGATTGTTTTGATAGTCACTTGACTATCTTTTGAAAAACTTTATGGCATATATCTTGAGAACATCAAACTTCACTTATATGCTTTCTTGTCTTCAAGTGAAAATGTTAGCACGTTCATTATCTAGGTTCATGATGTTTAAATGATGCTAGTAGTATGCTTAATGTACCTCTTTTCTCTATCTTGGGTAGCATGATATAAGCTAAGTATCATATGGAGATAGGTTTTAGTTTTGGCTTGACCTTAAGGATCTTACCTTCACTTCACTAAACTTGAGCTTGAATTGTTGATATCATTGAAATAGTCATGATTCATCTTGTTTGTTTAGTACTTGGTTTCCATGGTGATTTCTCAAACTTCATTTTGGTTACTGGATGAGGCTCAAATCATGTAAGCTCATTTGGAAAAATCAAAATATCCCAACATTTATGCTAAAAGTACATTTGTGAATAAGATTTGCACAATGCAAATACTTATGAAAAAAAGTGTGAAGAAAAAAAAAGTGAATAAGGGATATAAAAAATAGTTGTCGTGAGTGGAATCTAGCAAGTCACCCCTTTAAGACCAAGTTAGGTTACTAGGGAAATGACTGCTTAGCTTCTCTTGAGATTGAGCACGCCTTTTAGACCTTGGGTTGATTGAGAAATATGAACCAAGTGTGTGACATGTAAGTGTCTATCACTAGTTACGTGTCTATCACCGAAAAAATTAGGAACTCAAATTTGATGACGACTTGACTAGGATGAAGATTGAAACTTGAATGGTTTTGAGTTACTTATTGCAATGTGTACAAGATACTTATGCTTGACCCAAACTTGACTTGTTTTCATGATCATACTTGTTAATGAAACTTTTTGAAAGAGTTAGGAAAATGCATTTGGGATATGAGTGTGTTGTAGAACATATGAATTTAGATTGCAGTATTTTGCTTGAGGATAAGCAAAGGTTTAAGTCTGCGGGTGTGATGTGCGTAGATTGTATACTCTTATTTAGAATGTTTTGACGCACATTCACATACTTTGCACATGCTTTATCTATGCATTTTCATACTTCTAGCTTTGCTTTTAGCATATTTATTCTTTTTGTTCGGAGATCTGCTTTTGTGCATTTTCTGTACGCAAGAGTCGATTTTGGAGAAGAATCAATGTCCGAGGCAAAAATTACAATGGATGAAGGAAGAGGCTTGAGTGCCACATGACCCTGACATGGGGGGTTGCCTAGGCCGTGTGGTGATCACCACCCGTGTGGCTACAGCAGAGGAGGAAGTGGCCACGACTGTGTGTGCATCACACGGTCGTGCCAGGTTTAGAGCAAAGAAGGTTCATGGTCGTGTGCACTACATGGTCGTGCAAGCCCTCAAGAGCCGAAGCAGTACACAGTCATGTAGATTTACATGGCCATACAACATTTCCAGAGGCCAAGCAAGCCCTAGCCGTGTGCACCACAAGGCCATGAAAGAGCTCCAGAGCCGGAGGCAGAGCAGGCCGTGTAGATCTATACGGTCATGAAAAGGGGAGCAGTGGCAAAGCATACCACGGCCGTGTCTCACACACGGCCGTGTGAATTGAGCAGAGAGGGGAGTAGCACAGGCCGTGTGAGCCTTACACGGCTGTGTCTCGGACCCGTGTGGCACCCAAACCCCTCTTCTATATAAAGCCTTCTTCATGATTTGAAAGGGGATCTTCTCCCCTTTGGGAGAGAGCAAGATTTGGGCGTTCCTCCACCATCTTGGAGGGATTTTCCGGAGATTCAAGGACAGATCTTCAACGTATCAACTCCGGAATCGAGGATTGGATCCGAAGACATTCTTCATCGTAGATAATCTTTCTCCCTCTCTTTTCTTGGATTTGGGGATCAAGAATCTTTGTAATCCTTCTCTTTTTGGATTTCCTTCCTCGTTCTATGGACTAGATCTCTTTGTTCTAGGATGGAGGGAGTATTTGTAAGTTGAATTGATGTAAAACTCTTGTGGATTTGCCAATTTCCTATTTTTATGTTTTTGTCCTGTTTGTACCTATTCAATCTTATGTGGATTGTTGTGATTTGGAACTAATTCTCATTCTTGATTGAATGTTTGAATACCTTGTAGATCCTGTAAAGATAATCTCTCATTTGATTTTTCGAGGGACGTTCATGACAGACAAGCCCGTGTAAGGACGTTTGAGGAATGATATTGAGGGTGAAATAGGGTCATTCAAGGGGGTAGGATAGATTGTATGCGTTCATATTTTATATCTTGATACGGTTGAGGAGTGATGAAATCTTATGTTGATTATCCGAGGGGCGCACGTGACAGGCAAGCTCGTGTATGGACAACATAGATTCATTCTTAATTGATCACATTTAGGTATATATTTCAGTCCTTGGCAGGTTGCCTATTGCAAGAGAGAACCGGCTATTGGTTGGTCCTACGAAAATCGTACCAGTTCCACTGTACAAAAATTTTGCACACATGTCGAACCTTTCCTAAACAACCTATTGTATTCTTTAGAAGTTAAATTAGGAATCATAAACAAAACTTAACATTATTGATTCCAAATGTAACTTATATGTTCTTAATTGTTTAGATTTGGATCGCAAGTGAAACTTAAAACTATTGATCTAAATCAACCTATGTTATAAAGTTAATTAAATATTTATTTCTAAAATCGGCTCCTAAATCAAACATGGCGAGGCACTAGGCCTTCTTGGCTATGGGATCATCCACCACTGCCTCGACAAAGCCTTTAATAGAAATTCAATATTTAATTTCCTAAAACAACATTAGGTTTAACCGAAAAGAACAATTGAATCACAAATTCGAAAAACAAAAAAAACACAACTCAAATTACAAATTCGAAAAACTAGAATCTAATGTCTCTTGTGTTTGGAATTCATATAAAGAAAAATAACTAGCATGATGCGGAAAACAATTACTAGTTATACCTTTTCTTTGTATGCTAATAACCTCGAGATCTTCTGCCGTATTCCTCGCCTCGCCTTAGATGTCATGTGGGTGACAATCCTCCAAGATGAACACCACCCAAAAACCTTCTTTCTCCTTCTCTAAAATCCAGCCACCACCATAAGAGAACAAAAGAGAGCAAGGGGAAAAGAAGAGGGAGAGAGTCGGCCACAAGAGGGAGCACCAACTTGAGAATAAGAATTGATAATGCATGAGGTCTCCGCTCCCCTTCTTTTATATTACTTGCCCAAGGCAAATAAGGAAAGACTTTTTACAAAAATTAAAATTTTCCTCTTGTTTTTCCTTTTCCCCTTTTATTTTTCCTTTTCTTTCCTCTTGATTAATTTAATCATCAATCATTGATTCAATTGATTGAATCATGGATGATTGGATGCTTTTAATGGCCGGCCCTTTGCTTGGACACTAAGCAAGGGTGGCCGGCCACATCATCATCAAGAGAAATAATTTTTTATAAAATTTTATAAAAGAAGAAATCCTCTTATAAAATTCAACAAGCTCTCTTTCCTTATGAGGATGTTAAAAAAGGAAAGTTTTAAAAAATTAAAACCAAGATTTAAAATTTAAAATTTCTCTTCTAAAATTTTCTTTTTTAACATGGTAACAAAAAGGAAAGTTTTAAATTTAAAACTCTCTTTTAAAAAATCATGAGGATGGTTAAAAAGGAAAGTTTTAAAACTTTTAAAACTCTCTTTTAAACCATGTGGCCTAATTCAAATAAGGAAAGTTTTAAATTTTAAAATCTCTCTTTTAAACTTGTAGTTATCTACAAAGAGAAGATTTTAAAAATTCAAAACACCCCTCCTAATTTGAAATATAGTGGTCGGCCCCTCCTTTGCTTGGGCACCAAGCATAGGGTCGGCCCTCTTGAGGAGATGATGGCCTGCCCTTGGCTTGGTCACCAAGCCTTGGGTCGGCCCCCTTCTTGGACACCAAGATGGATTTTTATTTGGATGGACTTGAGGCTTTAATAAGGCTACGACAGGGACCTAGAGGAGAAATTGGTTTTGGCCTCCGACGAGCTTGAGTATCCCGTGTTCGCCCCAAACACACAACTCAAGTTCATCAACAATAACTCATTCCACTAGAGAGTTATTATTGCACTACCGCACCAATCCCAAATTACATTATGGGCTCCTTCACATCATGAGTGTGTTAGTCTCCCTGTGTTTAAGATATCGAATGTCCACTAATTAATTGAGTTACTGACAACTCATTTTAATTAATGTCTTAGTCCAAGAGTAGTACCACTCAACCTCATTGTCATGTCAGATTAAGTCCACCTGTAGGGTTTAACATGACAATCCTTATGAGCTCCTCTTGGGGACATTCTAAACCTAGATGATTAGGACACAGTTTCCTTCTATAATCAACATAACACACACTATTAGTAATATTATTTCCCAACTTATTGGGTCTATTGATTTATTAAGCTAAATCTCACCCTTTGATAAGTCAAAGAAATAAATACTAAATATATGTGCTTATTATTATATTAGGATTAAGAGCACACACTTCCATAATAACTAAGGTCTTGTTCTTTTATTAAGTTAGTACAAAAAGAACTTACCTTAAATTGTCCTACGCAATAAACTTAGAGTGTACTAGTGTAATTTATTAGTCAAGATAAACTAATACCTAATTACACTATGACTATTCCAATGGTTTGTTCCTTTCCATCTTAGTTGTAAGCAACTGTTTATAATTTATAAAGAACTGATAACATGATCTTCTGTGTGTGACACCACACACCATGTTATTTACAATATAAATTAATTGAATAACTACACTTAACAAATAAATGTAGACATTTGACTAATGTGTTTCTTTTATTTCAAAAATAAATGTTTATAAAAGCTAGGCTTTTAGTATACACTCTAACAATCTCCCACTTATACTAAAAGACTAAGCTGTCATATTTGCTGCCATACATCTGATTCCCATCTCCTCCACATGCCGATCAAAAGCTTTCGCCAGAAGGGTCTTAGTGAAAGGATCTGCCAGGTTATCTACTGATGCAATCTTGGCGATGACAACTTCTCCTCGCTTAATGATGTCTCGTATCAGGTGGTACTTGCGCTCTATATGTTTACTTGCCTTATATGCTCGTGGTTCCTTCGAGTTTGCAACTACACTGCTATTATCACAATAAATTGTGATGATTTTGGGCAAACCAGGAATCACATCTAAGTCCATTAGGAAGTTCCTGAGCCATACAGCTTCTTTGGCTGCCTCAGAGGCTGCCACATACTTAGCTTCCATGGTTGAGTCTGAAACACATTTCTGCTTAACACTGCTCCATGTAATGGATCCACCTCCTAAAGTAAACACATAGCCTGACGTAGACTTATTGTTGTCCCTATCTGATTGGAAGTCTGAATCCGTGTAACCCACAGAGAGCAAATCATCTGCTTGGTAAACTAGCATATAATCTCTAGTCCTTCTCAGGTACTTCAATATATGCTTTACAGCAGTCCAATATCGTTGTCTAGGGTTACTCTGATATCTCCTAACCATGCCCACGGTAAAACAGATATCAGGTCTCATACACAGCATTGCATACATTAGGCTTCCCACAGCCGAAGCATAAGGAACTGCCTTCATGTCCTCTATCTCCTTTGATGTCTTCAGAGACATCTCTTTAGATAAAGCTACTCCATGCCTAAAAGGTAAGAAACCTTTCTTGGAGTTTTGCATGCTAAAACGAGCAAGGATTGTATCTTTATATGAAGCTTGAGATAGGTACAACAACCTTTTCTTGAGATCCCTTATGACTCTGATCCCAAGGATGTGTGCACATTCTCCTAAGTCCTTCATATTATTGTTTGGACAACCATACCCTTATGTCCGATAACACTTTGACATTGTTGTCAATTAACAAAATGTCATCTACATATAGTACAAGAAATACCACCACGTTTCTGTTACACTTCTTGTATACACAAGACTCATCCGAACACTGAATAAATCCATATGACTGGATTACTTCATTAAACCGGATGTTCCAAGATCTTGAAGCTTGCTTCAGTCCATAAATGGACCGATTGAGCTTGCACACTAGATACCCTTTGCCTTTTTCAATGAACCCTTCTGGTTGCTTCATATGGATGTTTTCTTCAAGACTTCCGTTAAGGAAAGCTGTCTTGATATCCATTTGCCAAATCTCATAATCCAAATGAGCGGCTATGGATAAGAGTATCCGGATAGACTTTAGCATGACTACCGGCGAAAAAGTCTCCTCATAATCGATTCCCTCTTTCTGAGTATATCCTTTCACAACAAGCGTTGCTTTGAAGGTTTCTACCTTCCCGTCTGTCCCTCTTTTACTTTTGTAGATCCACTTGCATCCAACGGCTTTTACACCATCTAGTGGTTATACAAGCTCCCAGACTTTATTAGAATACATAGATTCTATTTCAGAATTCATTGCCTTTTGCCAAGATACTACATCTATATCTTGGAGTGCTTCGTCATATGTCCGGGGATTGGATTCATGTTTACCCGGGATCAAGTCCGAAGACTCTCCCAAAAACATGAATCTCTCTGGTTGCCTCACAACCCTCCCACTATGACGAGGCACTATCTCTGGTTATGTGTCATGTGTGACACGTGTTGTAGTCTCTTGTGGTACTTCATCTTATACTGTTGGTACTAAAGTAGACGTGTCCTCTCTTATTTCTTCAAGTACAATTTCACTCATAGGCTTATGGTTCATTACATAATCTTCCTCTAAAAATCGAGCATTGGTGTTAACAATGATCTTCTGATTTTTAGGATTATAAAACAAACCCCCTTTTGTTCCCTTAGGATATCCCACAAACAGACATACTTCTGTACATGATTCCAACTTGTCAATATCTCCCTTCAGTATATGTGCTAGACTACCCCATATCCGGATATGATTCAAACTAGGCTTATGCCCATTCCATAATTCCATGGGAGTAGAAGGAACTGTTTTAGAAGATACCATATTCAGAATGTACACTGCTGTTTCCAGAGCATATCCCCAAAATGAATTTGGTAATTCTGAATAACTCATCATCGATCTAACTATTTCATAAAAGTACTATTCCTTCGTTCTGCCACACCATTCTGTTGGGGTTTACCAGGTGCGGACAATTGGGATTGAATCCCAGCTTCTGATAAGTAATTCCTAAATTCTCCAAAGAGGTATTCGCCACCACAGTCAGACCGTAGTGTCTTGATACTTTTACCAAGATGTTTCTCCATATCAGCCCTATATTCTTTGAACTTATCAAAGCATTCAGACTTGAGGTGCATCAAGTAAATGTATCCGTATCTTGAATAATCGTCTATAAAAGAGACAAATTATTCATAACCATCTCTTGTCTGGATTGACATAGGACCACACAAATCAGAATGAAACAATTCTAATACATCTTTGGCTCTATACCCCTTAGCCTTAAAAGGTCTCTTGGTCATTTTACCTTCCAAGCAAGATTCACAGGTTGGAAAGTTTTCTAACTCTAATGAAACCAAGAGTCCATTGGCTACAAGCCTTTGAATCCTACTTAAGTTAATATGATCAAGCCTTAGATGCCAAAGATATGTTTGGTTCATTTCCGAATGTTCTTTTCTCTTATTAGAGTTAGAAGATATGTTATTAATTTCCATTTGTTGCTTTATGGGAGAAATTGGATTTAATGTATATAAATTTCCAACCAATACACCAGAACAGATAATAACTCTATTTCTCTTTATAACTACATTGATACTGAAAGAAACAGAATATCCATCCAAATACAGTTTAGAAACTGAAATTAAATTCTTTCTGAAACTGGGTACATAAAGATAATTTCTTAAAACCAAACTTCTATTCCTATCAAAAGATAAGTAGACATCTCCCACTGCAACAGCCGCCACCTTAGTAGCATTGTCCATGTAGACGGTTATCTCTCCTTCAAATAATCGTCGGGTTTCCTAGAACCCCTGCAAAGAGTTGCAGAGATGATCAGTGGCTCCTGTATCTACACACCAGGTGCTGGTAGATAACACCGCTAAACATGTTTCAACTACTAGAGTATGAGATATACCTTTATTGTTCTGATTCCTACGAGGACAGTCTGCTTTCCAATGTCCAGCCTGCTTGCAGATGAAGCACTTGCCCTTTGACTTCTTCATTCCAGCTTTTGGTCCTGTTCCTAGAGGTTTATTCACCTTCTTTGCTAAACCAACCTGTTTCTTCTTCTTCTTGCGTTTCGACTTAGAAGTAGAACCATTTTCAGCATAGTGAATCTGAGAACTATGACGAAATATACTTCTGCTACCTGTAGTTCTGTCAGAAGTTCTGCCAACGTATACTCCCTTTTGTTCATGTTATAGTTCAGGCGGAACTGCTCAAAACTTCTAGATAGCATTTGGAGAATAATATCGACTTGGGTTTTCCCATTGATTTCTCCACCAAGAACTTGTATTTCGTTCAGATAAGCCATCATTTTGAGGATATGATCCCTTACGGGTGTCTCCTCTGACATGGTGGCTGTCATTAACTTTCTCATTGCCTCTTGCCTAGCAGTCCAACTCTGGTGCCCAAAGAGTCTTTGAGATTGTTCATTATATCATAAGCAGTTGATAAATCTTGATGCTGATGTTGCAATACATTTGACATTGAAGCCAAAATGTAACACTGCGCCATCTCATCTGCTTTTACCCATTTCTTATGATACTCAATCTCCTCTGGGGTAGAATCACTGTTAGGTGTATCTGGGCATACCTCTGACAGTACAAACTTATAGCTTTCAACAGTTAAGATAATGTTCAAGTTTCTTTTCCAATCTATATAGTTTGGACCAGTAAGTCTATTCTCTTTCAGTATAATGGTCAGTGGGTTGAAAGTCATCCTAAAAATCACAAAATAAACTTTGGTCAAGACTCTAAATTTAGAATAATATTGATTCCCCAAAATAATACTATTTAAATTTACCAACACCTCAAAACACCGTGAATATTGCATGCCACGTTAGTGTGGACGTATACAAATTCAACATTTATAAGAGGAGGGTCTTACCCATTAATTTTATTATCTTATCATCCAAACTTTATGACAAATAAAATTAATAGTTGGTTTTCCTTTGGTCACACAAAACAATAGCAGTGACTCCGTTGGGGAGGATACTATTGAATGCGTCTAAGTATATATCATTACTTGATACTTAGTCCATTAAATAGGATTATGCCCCTTCAGTTGGAGAAGATCACACGCTCCTAAATAATTTCCTATAACCATCCATAAAGAAAGTTTGATCTAGTGATCCGCAACAAACCCATCCGTTGTGGAGGGAGGCACTCAGAGCCAACACGCAAGCTTGTTGCATCACTTACAAACCAACATTGGAGACCGTGGAATTTATTTAAAAATCCCTCTCCCACTTAGTTATTTAAGGTGAGGAATTTTAAACTATGCGAGCACACATCACAAAAAATAAAGCAACAAATATGGAAAAATATTTTTCCAACTATTATGGCATTTTCTATCACTGTCCTCCATGTGCTGCAAACCCTAGCTGCTACCATCTTTGGCCACCACAATCGGGTCCCGTCGCCGCATCCATCTTGTTTCTTATTCCGCTGCGTCTCTGGTGCTCCAATAGTACCACGCCTCATAAGGATATGATCCGTGACAAAAATAGAATTTTACATTTATCGATCCTATATTGCACAAGGGAATGTACATGTAATCTAGATTGAAACAAAAATGTAAAATCCTAATAACTAATACAACTCCTGCAGTATTTAATATTACAATAATGCACACACAATAAAATTCCCTTGACATGTCCAAGGGTCGAATCACACAAAAAAACCATAAGCTATAATAGTTGGAGCCTGTAACCTCAAAGTTGGCACATCCTACTATTATCCTGCCTAAATTATGTATGACATGTGCATAATTAACAGAAACCAAAATACACAGAGGCAAACCCTAGCTCTAATACCAATTGTTGGTTGGTCCTAGGAAGATCATACCGGTTCCACTATATAAAAATTTTATACACGTGTCGAACCTTTCCTAAACAACCTATTGTGTTCTTTAGAAGTTAAATTAGGAATCGCAAACGGAACTTAACATTATTGATTCCAAATTTAACTTATCTGTTCTTAATGGTTTAGATTTGGATCGCAAGAGAAACTTAACACTATTGATCCAAATCAACCTATGTTATAAAGTTAATTAAATATTTATTTCTAAAATCGGCTACCAGGTCAAACATAGTGAGGCATTAGGCCTTCTTGGGTATGGGATCATCCACCACTACCTCGACAAAGCCTTTAATAGAAATTCAATATTTAATATCCTAAAATAACATTAGCTTTAACCGAAAAGAACAATCGAATCACAAATTCGAAAAACAAAAAAAAACACAACTCGAATTACAAATTCGAAAAACTAGAATCTAATGCCTCTTGTGTTTGGAATTCATACAAAGAAAAATAACTAGCATGATGCGGAAAAAAATTACTAGTTATACCTTTTCTTTGTATGCTAATAACCTCGAGATCTTCTGCCATATTCCTCACCTCGCCTTGGACGTCGTGTGGACGACGATCCTCCAAGATGAACACCACCCCAAAGCCTTCTTTCTCCTTCTTTAAAATTCGGCCACCACCGCAAGAGAACAAAAGAGAGCAAGGGGAAAAGAAGAGGGAGAGGGTCGACCACAAGAGGGAGCACCAACTTGAGAATAAGAATTGATAATGCATGAGGCCTCCTCTCCCCTTCTTTTATATTACTTGCCCAAGGCAAATAAGGAAAGACTTTTTACAAAAATTAAAATTTTCCTCTTGTTTTTCCTTTTCCCCTTTTATTTTTCCTTTTCTTTCCTCTTGATTGATTTAATCATCAATCATTGATTCAATTGATTGAATCATGGATGATTGGATGCTTTTAATGGCCAACCCTTTGCTTGGACACCAAGCAAGGGTGGCTAGACACATCATCATCAAGAGAAATATTTTTTTATAAAATTTTATAAAAGAAGAAATCCTCTTATAAAATTTTACAAGCTCTCTTTCCTTATGTGGATGTTAAAAAAGGAAAGTTTTAAAAAATTAAAACCAAGTTTTAAAATTTAAAACTTCTCTTCTAAAATTTCCTTTTTTAACATGGTTACAAAAAAGGAAAGTTTTAAATTTAAAACTCTCTTTTAAAAAACCATGAGGATGGTTAAATAAGGAAAGTTTTAAAACTTTTAAAACTCTCTTTTAAACCATGTGGCCTAATTCAAATAACGAAAGTTTTAAATTTTAAAATCTCTCTTTTAAACTTGTAGTTATTTACAAAAAGAATATTTTAAAAATTCAAAACACCCCTCCTAATTTGAAATATAGTGGTCGGCCCCTCCTTTGCTTGGGCACCAAGCATAGGGTTGACCCTCTTGAGGAGATGGTGGCTGGCCCTTGGCTCGGTCACCAAACCTTGGGTCGGCCCCCTTCTTGGACACCAAGATGGGTTTTTATTTGGATGGACTTGAGGCTTTAATAAGGCTACGACAGGGACCTAGAGGTGAAATTGGTTTTGGCCTCCCGACGAACTTGAGTATCCCGTGTTCGCCCCGAACACACAACTCAAGTTCATCAAGAATAACTCATTCCACTAGAGAGTTATTATTGCACTACTGCACCAATCCCAAATTACATTATGGGCTCCTTCTCATCATGAGTGTGTTAGTCTCCCTGTGTTTAAGATATCGAATGTCCACTAATTAATTGAGTTACTGACAACTCATTTTAATTAATATCTTAGTCCAAGTGTAGTACCACTCAACCTCATTGTCATGTCGGACTAAGTCCACCTGCAGGGTTTAACATGAAAATCCTTATGAGCTCCTCTTGGGGGCATTCTCAACCTAGATGACTAGGACACAGTTTCCTTCTATAGTCAACGACACACACTATAAGTAATATCATTTCCCAACTTATCGGGCCTATTTATTTATCAAGCTAAATCTCACCCTTTGATAAGTCAAAGAAATAAATACTAAATATATGTGCTTGTTATTATATTAGGATTAAGAGCACACACTTCCATAATAACTAAGGTTTTGTTCTTTTATTAAGTCAGTATAAAAAGAACTTACCTTAAATGGTCCTACTCAATACACTTAGAGTGTACTAGTGTAATTTATTAGTCAAGATAAACTAATACCTAATTACACTACGACTATTCCAATGGTTTGTTCCTTTCCATCTTAGTCGTGAGCAACTGTTTATAATTTATAAAGAACTGATAACATGATCTTCTGTGTGTGACACTACACACTATGTTATCTACAATATAAATTAATTGAACAACTACACTGAATAAATAAATGTAGACATTTGACCAATGTGATTCTTTTATTTCAAAAATAAATGTTTACAAAAGCTAGGCTTTTAGTATACACTCTAGCACCGGTAACCTTCTACAAATGATGGACAATTGAGGAATAAGATTTGGTAGATCATTTACATTGATTAACCTTACAAAGAAACTAAAACTCCTAAAACATCCATTTATCATAGCCCTTATTCTTGTTTCTATTTCTTTTATTTCTATGTTTGCTTTTCATTAGTTGCACTTAGTTTCTGAAAACCAATTGATAATTTGTTTAGCTAATTTGCGTTGAGAAGTCTTTAGTGGTTATTCCAGTCCCTGTGGATACGATATCTTTTATTATTACTTACGACATTTCTGTACACTTGCTGAATGTCAACAACTATCTCTTTGTTGGTGACCTCCGTTTGCCCATTACTTTGAGGATAAGCTACGGACGTGAAGGCCCAGGCTATTTCAAATTCTCAACACCATTCCTTGATCTTGTGCCTTTAGAACTACCTTCCATTATCTGAGACCAGCTTGTGTGGTATTCTAAATCGGCATAAGATGTTCTTCCATAGAAATTGCATAATGGCTCCCTCAGTAATCCTGGCCAGGGCTTCTTGTTCCACCCATTTGGAAAAGTAGTCCACTACTACGAGCAAGAATCATTTCTGACCTGGTGTCATTGGAAATGATCCCACAATGTCCATGTCCCATTGATCAAAGGGGTATGAGACTATTAAAGTTTTCAACATGTTAGTCGGCAGATGAGTCAGTTTCTGATGCTTTTGGCAAGATAAGCAACTAATCGCTGAGCATATTTCTACAGAGTGGGCCAGTAATACCTGGACAGTAATACTTTTTGAGCCAGCATCCTTCCTTCAACATGGTTACCACAGCACCCCTGATGTACTACTTGCAGAGCATACTCTGCCTCCTCCGTTCCTAAACATTTAAGCAGTAGTCTGGAGAATGCTCGTTTGTATAGTTGGTCCCCGATCAGGGTATATACACATGAGCTCTTTTCCTGATTAATTTGGCTTCTTCCTGATCCATAGGCAAGACGCCCTGCTGAAGATAAGTGATCATTGGGGCTCTCCAGTGGATTAGCTCATCGATATTGTTCTGCAGGTCTATCTGAGCTATTAGGAAGGTCTAGGCTATCGACCTATCTAGCACCCAAGTGGTCAAAGAGCTAGCCATTTTAGCTAGTTCATCAGCCCTTTGGTTATCTGCTCGGGGAATCTTAGTCAATGTGACTTCCTTGAAATCTTCTTTCGTTTTCTCATATGCTTCCTTGTATACCTGCAGCTTGTCACTGTTAACCTTAAAGTTACCCGCTATTTGCTAAGCTACGAGCTGAGAATCTGAATAAATGACCACCCGGGCGGCTCCGACATGCCGAGCTACTTGCAGCCCTGCCAATAGCGTCTCATATTCTGTCTCGTTATTAGTGGCTTTAAAATTTAACCTTATGGCCAGTTGCAGGATATCTTCCTGAGGGGATATCAAGAGTATCCCCACTTCACTTCTCTACTGAGTGGATGACCCATCTACATAGATCTTCCAAGTTTCTTCGGAATTAGGTTGATGGACTTCCGTAAGAAAATCTGCTAAGGCTTGTGATTTAATTTCTATTTAGGGCTGGTACTGTATGTCATATTATCCTAACTCAGTTGTCCATTTGATGAGACGACCTGCTACCTCCATGTTAGTAAGAGCCTTCCCTATGGTGCTATTGGTCAGGACTGTGATGGGGTGTACCAAGAAGTAAGGTCTTAAGCGGCGAGCCATGAGTACCAATCCATAAATCAATTTTTCCAAAGCTGTGTATCGGGACTCGACCCCTTTCAATAAGTGTCTAAAGAAGTACACTGATCATTATACATCATCTTGCTCCTTTACCAACACCACCCCCATGGCCTCAGGGATGGTTGACAGATAGACCCAGAGTGACTCCCCTGCAATAGACTTAAACAGTGAGGGCAAGATCTCCAAGTGCTTTTTCAATTCGTCGAAGGCTTGGCTGCATTCTACATTCCATTGAAACTTGGCAGTTCTCTTAAGCACCTTGAAGAAAGGCAGTGCCCGATCTGCAGACCGCGATATGAATCGGGATAGCGTAGTTATTCTACCCACCAGCTTCTGGGCTTCCTTTAGATTTTGAGGTGCTTTCATGTCTCAAAGTGCTTGAACTTTCTCTGGGTTGGCCTCGAGTCTCCTCTCGATAATGAGGTATCCCAAGAATCCCCCCTAGCTCCAAACAAGCACTTCAATAAATTTAACTTCAACACATATTGTCGTAGCGTGCCGCAGGTCTCCTCTATATCATAGATCAAATTGATCGCCAGAGTGGACTTGATGAGGATGTCATCTACATAGACCTCCACGTTTCGACCTATCTGCTCTCGGAAGATCTTCTCCATCATTCTTTGATACGTAGCTCCTACATTTTGTAATCCAAAAGGCATGACGGTGTAACAGAAAGTATCATCTGCCGTGATGAAGCTGACCTTCTCTTGATCTTCCCGAGCTAGAGGGATTTGGTGGTACCCTTGGAAAGCATCGAGTATGCAGATCCTTTCGCAACCTGAGGTTGAGTTTACCATCTGATCAATCCTGGGTAGCGAGTAGCAGTCCTTACAGCTGGTGCGGTTGAGGTCTCGGAAGTCGATGAAAACTCTCCACTTATTATTGGATTTAGACACCAAGACCACATTAGAGAGCTAGGGCAGGAATTTCACTTCTCTAATATGTCCTGCTTTCAAGAGCTAGCTCGGATGATCTTATTTTTCTCAGCTAAGAAGTTTCGCTTCTTCTACTTGACGGGCTGAGAATCAGGCAGAAGATGTAGTTTGTGCTCAGCCATCTCGAGCCTGACTCTCGGTAGCTCTTCGGGGGACCAAGTGAAGACGTCCCTATTGCGCGTTAAGAATTAAACCAGGTCTGTCTTAATCTCGATAGGCAGGTGGCTGGATATGCGAGTGAGGCTTTCTGGATGCTCGGGATAGAGATGGGCCTCATCCCAAGGGATGAGCTCCTCTGCTATAGGCAGAGGCTCCTCTTGGATGATGTGGATACTGCCATCCTGGGTTCTTTGAGCCTTGCGAGCCTCCACCTTCACCATGTTGATGTAACACCTGCGAGAGACCAACTTCTCACCTCTGACTTCCTCGACTTGATCTCCCACAGGGAACTTGATCTTCTAGTGGAAAGTGGAGACTGCCGCCCGGAACTCATGCAGTGTCGGTCTCCCTAAGATGACATTGTACGAGGACGACGAATCCACTACTATGAAAGTGCTTCTCCGTATCCTCACCAGGGGATCGCTACCCAAAGATATGGCTATCTTGATCTAACCCATAGATCTTACTGTTGGTTAGTCCTAGGAAAATGCACCAGTTCCACTGTACAAAAATTTTTGTACAAGTGTCGAATCTTTCCTTAAATAACCTATTGTGTTCTTTAGAAGTTAAATTACGAATCGCAGACGGAACTTAACATCATTGATTCCAAATTTAACTTATTTGTTCTTAATGGTTTAGATTTGAATCGCAAGCGGAACTTAACACTATTGATCCAAATCTACCTAAGTTATTAACTCCATAAATATTAATTTCCAAAATCGACTTCCAGGACTGCATGGCGAGGCACATAGCCTTCTTGAATATAGGAGCAACCACTACTGCCTAGGCAAAGCCTTTTAAGGAAAGCTAATATTTATTTCCTTAAATAACTCTAGGTTAACCAAAAAGAACAATCGAATCACAAATTTGAAAAAGAAGAAAACAAAAACTCGAAAAAAACTATTTCGAAAACTCTAGAATCATATGCCTCTTGTGTTTGGTATTTCTATTAATAACTATACAAAGAAAACTAGTATGATGCGGAAAACAATTACTAGTTATACCTTTTTTTGTAAGCAAAATAACCTCTTGATCTTCTACCGTATTCCTCTTTTTATCTCGGACGTTGTGTGGGCAACGATCTTCCGAGACGAGAACCACCAAGCTCCTTCTTCTCCAAGCTAGATTCGGCCATCACATAAACTCCAAGAGATGTGAGGTTCGGCCACCACCATCAAGCTCCAAGGGATGCTAGAAACAAAAACTCCTTTCTCTCCTTCTTCTCCTAGCTAGAACCGGTCACCATCAAGAGCTCCAAGAGGGGTTGCCGCCGGCCACAAGAAGAAGAGAAGAGGGAGAAGCTAGGGCCGGCCACCAAGGAGGAAAAGAGATGAAGAATAGAATAGAGTTGTTCACTATGAAGGCACCTCTACCCCCTCTTTTATAATCCTTGTGTAACAACCACCCTTTCTTACTACTACTCTCTAAGGGAGATTGTTACCTAACTATAACTTCCCTCCTAGTGGCACTGACTCTATAATTGGAGTCAGGTAGATTTTATCACAGTTCAGAGGGATTCCCACCGAAAAATTCGGCAGAGTCTCCCCTGTACCGGTGACCAAATCCACAATACATAAAAGATATACACAGCCACATGCGGCTGGATCACAATATTCTTCACAACCACGCATTAATAAATCATATTCTAATCAAAACTAAACTAGCAATAAGAATTAAACTCAAAACTCTCAGAACAAAGCATAACAAGCTACAATGCACTTCGGACTCAAGCATAAACTCATGATTTCATAATGGAAATAAGGAAAATGAACTAGACATAAACTCTAAATGAATAAGTCTTGCTAGTCCCCTCTGGATCCCTCCATAGTTCAGCCACCACACACATCCATCATCACCACCACCCTATCGCCTCCCTTCATATCTTAGCTTTTCCTTTATCTGCGGTAGGAGGAAAGAAACAAGATCTATAAGCGAAAACGCTTAGTAAGTACTAATCTATCTCACAAAACTCGAAATGCATACATGAAATGCATAAGTACTGAAACTGAAATACTAAAACTATCTGCATATGCTCATGGTATACAGAAAATGGACTAGATACAAATCATACTCAGTATCAAGCAGAATAACAAGAAACTAACTATGTAAACTTAGAATTAAAGAAACTAACCATTCTTATTTATTCTAAGCATGTAACTTGTTTCATTTCTTATATCCTTGTGTTAGAAATTAATCTTTTAATTCCTATCTTTTACTCACTTCTTCTTTCTTTCTTTCTTAACTTTTCTTTTCTTTGGTTTTCTTTTCTTGGGTTTTCTTTTCTTGGGTTTTCTTTTCTTGGGCCCAGGCCTAGTACCAACTCATGCGCGTTCCCTAATAGGTTGGGGTTGCGAGCCACCAATCCTAAAAGAGCATACCTCGGTCTACCAGGGCCAAGACCTCGGAAATGGTCACCTGGATTTGTTTAACGACAAGCTCTTGGATGTCGGGTACTAGCCTCTTGCTTTACTTACTTGTTATCTCTTTTTAACTAGACTTTAGTCTTTTTCTTGACTCATACTTCTCATACTCTTTTATTAGAGTTTATTAGAGTCCTGTAAATGTATTTAACAGGTATAAGATTACAATTAACTAAGCATGCTATATACAAATACACTAGGGAAATCAGTTTGAACCCTCTAGCATGTTATAAAACCAAATCAAGGAGAGTGACTTTGAACTTACTAATCATGCCATATAATAGAGCAAAGGAAGGTGATTTTAGGCTTTCTAAACATGCTGTAAGAATAGATTTAACTACTAGGCACGCAATGGAATCAAGTTAAGCATACTGTGAAGATCAAGCTGTGAAAGTTAAACACATTCAACTACTGCTCCTGCTTAAATCTATAGCAAAGAAATAGTACATGAAGTCCGATCATGCATGTTCAATAGCAAAGGGAAAAACTAAACAATACCACTCAAGTTTTACTAATAGAAAAATTAGCAATCTGCTCATTGGAATAAAACTCTACTGCTGTGAAAAGAAGTTTTCATGCCCGGTTGCTGGAAATAAACAAGTTTAGGGCTGCATATCAAAAGAATACCACTCCTACTTAGTAACCCAGCAAGAAGAAGAGTCTAAAGCTGATCTGAAATCTAGGGCTATTCTTGTTCGGATCTTAGCAAGAAATCTGCAGCTGAAATGCTAAACTAAGCCACGAAAGTATCTAACTAATTCATGCTCATTGCTTGGCAACAAAACTGAATTCCAAGAATACATATACACAATCCGGAAATGGCATCTCCACAAAGCATGGAAGAATTGAAGAATTCAACCTACCTAGCACTACACGGCACATAACATCTCATGTTCATTGTGACAGCAAGGAGAGAAAATTGAGCAACGACACTAACCATGGCAATTCCACACAACCGGGAACAAAACTTAAGAAATCTCCTCCTTCTATTTCCCCAACCCTTCTCTTACGGCAGTATCATCAAACAAAAACCCCAATCCCTTCTCAAAGAGCTCACGGCAGAAATCAAAAGACTTCAAAATCCATACAACTTCAATTCCGAAAGCCAACAAATCGAAGCAAAACTCGAAGCAACTCCTACCGCAGGTGAGTAGTACTTACCTTTGCTTGCCCTTGCACTTACAACTGAGAAGAAGGGAAGGGAACTTCTAGGGCTAGGTAGATCCCTTTTCCGGCGTGTCCCCTGAGCTCTCGGGCTTCTCTCCGTCGGGAACAGCCACCGTGGATGAAGGACGGTTGGAGGGAAGCTTCGCCGGCGTCGGAATCTCCAACCCTAGCTGCTCCTGGTTTCCGCCGAGAGTACTTGCGCCGTCGCGAGGGAGAAGGCGAAGAGGAATTTAGAGAGGAGAAGTTAGGTTTTCTAAAATCCCAAAACTTATTTCCTTTTATAAGTAGTCGGATATAACTCAACTATACTATAACCTTATTTAACTCTATTTGAGATTAACATCAATCCCTTATCCTAGCTGGTCAAGCCGGTTTGGTTTGGTTTGGTCCGACCCGAGGTCGCGGGTTCGAACCTCTTCTCCAACACTTTTTTGCTTAAACTTCTTTGGTTTTGTAAAAATACTAAACGACCTCCAAAAATTACGTAAAAATACTCTAAAAATTCCTAAAAATCTCTAGAATATTTTAACAGTATTTTCAAACATTTTTATGGACGTTTGAAACTCAGAATAGGGAAAATTGGGTCGTTACACCTTGGTCTTGGAAAATAAGGAAATTTAAATAATAACTTCCTTATTTCTTTTGCCATGAAAAGAAAAATTTTAATTAATTAAAATCAAATTTCTTTTCTCAATTTCAATGGTTGGCCACTTTCTCCCCAAAACAAGGAAAGAATTAAAAATTCTTAATTTGTTTCCAGAAATTTATAAAAAATTTCAATAATTTTAATCCCTTCATGATTGGTTAGTAAAAAGGAAATTTTATAAATTAAAATCTTTCTTTTAAACATGTGGATAATTTTCAAAAAGGAAAGTTATCTCTAAAAATTAAAATCTCTTTTCAATCTACAAATAAGGAAAGATATCAAATCTTTTCTTAATCTTTTGTAGAAACTAATAAAAGAGAATATTTAATTTTTAAAACTCTCTTTTAAATTATGATCATGGTTAAAAAGGAAAGTTTTCTCAAAATTAAAATCTCCTTTCAATCTACAAATAAGGAAAGATTTCAAATCTTTTCTTAATCTTTTGTAGAAAGCTATAAAAGGAAAGATTTAAATTTTAAACTCTCTTTTAAAACCATGATATCCACATAAGAAATAATTTTAATAAAAAATTCCTTTTAATTTCTAGTGGTCGGCCACCTAAGCTTGGGACCCAAGCTTTGGCCAGCCACCAACTTGGCTCATCCACTTGGTCTTTGCCGGCCCTAGCTTGGGTTTTAAGCTAGCTTGGCCGGCCCCATTAGGATGGGTAAGAAGGTGGGTATGTGGTGGGTATAAATCTATATATACAAGAGGCTACGATAGGGACCGAGAGGAGGAATTGGTTTTGGTCTCCCGATGAAATTAAGCATCCTGTGTTCGCCCCGAACACATAACTTAATTTCATCAATAATAATTCATTCCACTAAATAACTATTATTAAACTACCGCACCAATCCCAAATTACATTTTAGGCTCCTTCTTATTATGAGTGTGTTAGTCTCCCTGTGTTTAAGATGTCGAATGTCCACTAATTAAGTGAGTTACTGACAACTCATTTAATTAATATCTTAGTCCAAGAGTAGTACCATTCAACCTTATCGTCATGTCGGACTAAGTCCACCTGCAGGGTTTAACATGACAATCCTTATGAGCTCCTCTTGGGGGCATTATCAACCTAGATCACTAGGGCACAGTTTCCTTCTATAATCAACAACACACACTATTAGTGATATCATTTCCCAACTTATCGGGCTCATTGATTTATCGAACTAAATCTCACCCATTGATAAATTAAAGAAATAAATATCAAATATATGTGCTTGTTATTATATTAGGATTAAGAGTACACACTTCCATAATAACTGAGGTCTTTGTTCTTTTATAAAGTCAGTATAAAAAGAAACGACCTCTAATGGTCCTATTCAATACACTCTAAGTGTACTAGTATAATTATATAGTTAAGATAAACTAATACCTAATTATACTATGACCTTCCAATGGTTTGTTCCTTTCCATCTTTGTCGTGAGCTACTGTTTATAATTTATAAAGAACCGATAACACGATCTTCTGTGTGTGACACCACACACTATGTTATTTACAATATAAATTAATTGAACATCTACATTTGGTATATATATAAATGTTGACACTTGACCAATGTGATTCTTACAAAAGATAGGCTTTTAGTATACACTCCAACAATCTCCCACTTATACTAAAAGACTATGTTGCCATAAATACTGCCATACATCTGATTCCCATCCATTCAACATATCCATCAAAAGCTTTTGCCTTAAGGACCTTAGTGAAAGGATCTATAGGTCATCACCTAATGCAATCTAGGCGGCAACAACTTCTCGTTTATACGATTACTCATATTGGGTGGTACTTGCGCTCTATTGTGTTTACTTGCCTTATGGACTATGGTTTATTCGAGTTTGTTACTGCACCAATATTATTAATTGTAATAATCTTTGGACAAACCAAAAATCATATCTAAGTCCATCTTGAGGTTACTGAGTCATTCAGCTTCTGTGGCTGCCTCTGAGGCTGCCACATACTCAACTTCCATAGTGGAGTCTGAAAAGCACCTATGCTTAACACTCCTCCATAGTTATGGCTTTACCGCCTAAAGTAAACACAAAACCCCCGAGGTTGACTTACTATTGTCCCTTATCTGATTGGAAATCAAAATTTGTGTATCCCACAGGGATCAAATTATCTGCCTAGTAAACTAGCATATAATCCCTAGTCCTTCTCATGTACTTCAATATATGCTTTACGGCAGTCTAGTGTCCCGGTCCTGGGTTACTTCGATATCTGCTAACTATATACTGGGCAAAACAGATATCCAATCTCGTGCATAGCATACATTAGGCTTTCCAACAAGCAAAGCATAAGGAACTTGCTTTCATGTCCTTTATCTGCTTTCATGTCTTTGGAGACATCACTTTAGATAAAGTTTCTCCATGTCCAAAAGGTAGAAAAACCTTTTATAGAGTCTTACATGCTAAAACGAGCTCATTGTATGAAGCTTGGGATAAGCACAACATTCTTTTCCTTGCGATCCTTGATCCCAAGAATATATGCTCACTTTCCTAAGTCCTTCATAACAATTTCTTGGACAACCATACCCTTACTTCCGATAACACCTTGATATTGTTTCCAACTATCAAAAATGTCATCTACGTATAGTACAAGAAATACCACCATGTTTCCATCACACTTCTTGTATACACAAGACTTATCCGGTAACTAAATCCATAAGACTGGATTACTTCATTAAACCGGATGAACCAAGACTTTGAAGCTTTACTTCAGTCCATAGACCGATTGAGCTTACATACTAGATGCTCTTTGCCCTTTGCAATGAACCTCTCTGGTTACTTTATATGGATGCATTCTTCAAGATTTCCATAAAGGAAAGTTGTTTTGACATCCATTTGTCTAATCTCATAGATAAAAGAATCCGGGTAGACTTAAGCATGGCTATGGGTAAAAAAAGTTTCCTTTTTCAACAAGCCTTGCTTTGAAAGTTTCTACCTTTCTATCTATCCCTCTTTTCCTATTATAGACTTATTTTTACCCAATGGCTTTTACATCATTTGGTGATTTTATAAGCTTCCAGACTCTATTAGAATACATATATTCTAATTCTGTATTCTTTGCAAAGATGTTGCATCTTTATCTTGGAGTGCTTCGTCATATGTCCGGAGATCAGGTTCATGTCCTCCAGGTATCGAGTCCAAAGACTCTCCCAAAACATGAATATTTTTAGGTTGCCTAACAACCCTCCCACTACGACGAGGTACTTTCTGCAATTGTGTATCATTTGTGATACGTGTTGCAGTTTCTTGTGATATTTCATCTTGTACAGTTGGTACTAGCTTAGACGTGTCCTTTCTTTAAGAACAAATTTACTTATGGGCTTGTGGTTCATAATCCTCTTCTAAAAACTGGGCATTAGTGCTAACAATAACCTTCTATTTTTAGAACTATAAACCTCCTTTCTTTTCTCTAGGATAACTCACAAACAAGTAAACTCCCGTCCAACTTATCAATGTCTCTCATGTGCTAGACCACCCAAATCCGAATATGCTTCAGACTAGGCTTACATCAATTCTGCAAATCTATGGGAGTAGAGAGTTCTGACTTAGAAGGTACTATGTTCACTTCCATTTCCAGTGTATATCTTTAAAACGAATTTGGTAATTTTTTGAATTACTCATCATCAATCTACTCATTTCCATAAGAGTCCTATACCCTCTTTTTCTACACCATTCTGTTGGGGTGTACCTGGTGCAGTTAATTGGGATTGAGTCTCGTCTTCTGATAAGTGATTCCTAAGCTCTCCTAAGAGGTTCTTGCCACTATGATTTAACCGTAGTGTCTTGATACTTTTACCTTGACGTTACTCCACATCAGCCTAGTACTCTTTGAACTAATCAAAGCACTTAGACTTGCGGTGTGTCAAGTAAATGTATCCTTATCTCGAATAGTCGTCTATAAAAGAGATGAAATATTCGGAACAACCTCTTGCCTGGATAGTCAAAGGTCTACACAAATCAGAATGAACCAATCTCAACATATCTTTGGCTCTAAACCCCTTAGACTTAAAAGCTTCATGGTTATTTTTCTTTCCAAGTAAGACTCGCAGGTTGAAAAGATTTCCACTGCCAAAGAACCCAAGAGTTCATTGGTTAAGATCCTTTGAATCCTACTCAAGTTAATATAACCTAGCCTTAGATGCCAAAAATATGATTGGTTCATTTTCAAAGGTTGCTTTCTCTTAAAGTAAGAAGATGTGTCATTAATTTCCATTTATTGCATTGTGGGAGTTATTGGATTTATAAATTGCCAACCAACGTACCAGAATAGATATCTTTTCTATTTTCTTGATAACAACTTTGTTATCAAAATAGACACAATATTTACTCTTTAAATAGTTTAGAAACTGAAATAAATTTCTTTCAAAACTTGGTACTTAAAAGCAATTTCTTAAAATCCATATTTTATTTCTATCAAAGGATAAACATCTCCCACTGCAACAGCTGCTACTTTTACAGCAGTGCCCATGTGGACGGTGATTTATATAATTTTTGGATTTTCTGGAACCCCTGCAATGATTTACAGACATAATCAGTGGTTCCTGTATCTACACACCATGTACTGGTAGATAACACCACTAAATATGTTTCAACAACTAATAAAATACACCGTTATTATTCTCAGTTCTGAGAGGACAGTCTACCTTAATGTCCAAGTTTTCCAATCATTACAATTGGGACTGCTAAGTCTATTCTATAGTATAACAACTAGGGGATTGACTAACATTTAAAATCCTAAGAATCACAAAAATATTTGGTCAAGACCAACATCTCAAAAATCCCCGTGAATTTTGTATGCCACGTTAGTGTGGACGTATACAAATTCTAAAAGGAGATTTTATCCATTAATTTTATTATCTCGTCAACCTATGATAAATAAAATTAATAGTTGGTTTGTCTTTGATCAAATATTTGGTCAAGACTCTAAATTTAAAATAATATTGATTCCTCTAACAATACTATTTAAATTTACCAACACCTCAAAACACCGTGAATTTTGCATGCCCCGTTAGTGTGGACGTATACAAAATCAACATTTGTAAGAGGAGGGTTTTACCCATTGACTATCTTGTCAATATAACTTTTTGACAAATAAAATTACCTCAAACACCCCGAGTCATGTATGCCACGTTAGTGTGGACGTATACAAATTCAAACATTTGTAAGAGGGGTTTATTAATTTTATTATCTTGCCAATCTAGTTTTATGACAAATCAATAGTTGGTTTTCCTTTGGCCACACAAGTGATAGTAGTGACTCCGTTGGGGAGGATACTATTAAATGTGTCTAAGTGTATACCATTACTTGATACTAAGTCCATTAAATAGAATTGTGCCCCTTCAGTTGGAGAAGATCACACACATCCTAAATAACTTCCTATAACCATCCATTAAGTAAGTTTGATCTAGTGATCCGTAAACAAACTCATCCGTTGTGGAGGGAGGCACTCAGAGCCAACACGCAAGCTTGTTGCATCACTTACAAACCAGTAATGGAGACAGTGGGATTAATATACTAATCTCTCTCCCACTTAGTTATTTAAGGTGAGGAATTTTAACTTATGCTAGCATATATCATACACACACACATCACAGTAAATATAAGCAATAAATATGGAAATTAATTTTCCAACTATTATGGCCTTTTCCATCACTGCCCTTCGTGTGCTCCAACCCTAGCTGCTGTCATCTTTAGCCACCGCCATCGGGTCGAGTCGTCGCATCTATCTTGCTTCTTATTCCGCTACGCCTCTGGTCCTCCAATAGCACCACGCCTCGCTAAGATATGATCTGCGACAAATATAGAATTTTACATATATCGATCTTATATTCCATAAATGGAATGTACATGTAATCTAGATCGAAAAATAAAATTCTAAAACCTAGGGCTAATATAGCTCCAGCTATATTAGTTACATACAATCATGCACACAAAAAAATAATGCCCTTGACATGTCCAAGGGTCCAATCACACACAACATCTATAAGACATAATAGTTGGAGCCTGCAACCACAAAGTTAGCACATCCTACTATTATCCTGCCTAAATTATGTATGACACGTGCATAACCTAATTTGAAAACCAAACACATAGAGGCAAACCCTAGCTCTGATACCAATTGTTGGTTAGTCCTAGGAAAACGTACCGGTTCCACTGTACAAAAATTTTTGTACAAGTGTCGAACCTTTCCTTAAATAACCTATTGTGTTCTTTAGAAGTTAAATTAGGAATCACAGACGGAACTTAACATCATTGATTCCAAATTTAACTTATCTGTTCTTAATGGTTTAGATTTGAATCGCAAGCAGAACTTAACACTATTGATTCAAATCTACCTAAGTTATTAATTCCATAAATATTAATTTCCAAAATCAGCTTCCAGGACTGCATAGCGAGGCACATAGCCTTCTTGGATATAGGAGCAACCACCACCACCTAGGCAAAGCCTTTTAAGGAAAGCTAATATTTATTTCCTTAAATAACTCTAGGTTAACCAAAAAGAACAATTGAATCACAAATTTGAAAAATAAGAAAACACAAACTCGAAAAAAACTATTTCGAAAACTCTAGAATCATATGCCTCTTGTATTTGGTATTTCCATAAATAACTATACAAAGAATACTAGTATGATGCGGAAAACAATTACTAGTTATACCTTTTTTTTAAGCAAAATAACCTCTTAATCTTCTACCGTATTCCTCTTTTTATCTCGGACGTTGTGTGGGCAACGATCTTCCGAGACGAGAACCACCAAGCTCCTTCTTCTCCAAGCTAGATTCGGCCACCACATAAACTCCAAGAGATGTGAGGTTCGGCCACCACCATCAAGCTCCAAGGGATTCTAGAAACAAAAACTCTTTTCTCTCCTTCTTCTCCTAGCTAGAACCGGCCACCATCAAAAGCTCCAAGAGGGGTTGCTGCTGGCCACAAGAAGAAAAGAAGAGGGAGAAGCTAGGGCCGGCCACCAAGGAGGAAAAGAGAGGAAGAATAGAATAGAGTCGTTCGCTATGAAGGCACCTCTACCCCCTCTTTTATAATCCTTGGTCTTGGAAAATAAGGAAATTTAAATAATAACTTCCTTAATTCTTTTGCCATGAAAAGGAAAATTTTAATTAATTAAAATCAAATTTCTTTTCTCAATTTCAATGGCCGGCCACTTTCTCCCCAAAACAAGGAAAGAATTAAAACTTCCTAATTTGTTTCCAGAAATTTATAAAAAATTTCAATAATTTTAATCCCTTCATGATTGGTTAGTAAAAAGAAAATTTTATAAATTAAAATCTTTCTTTTAAACATGTGGATAATTTCCAAAAAGGAAAGTTATCTCTAAAAATTAAAATCTCTTTTCAATCTACAAATAAGGAAAGATATCAAATCTTTTCTTAATCTTTTCTAGAATCTAATAAAAGAGAATATTTAATTTTTAAAACTCTCTTTTAAATTATGATCATGCACTACAACAAAAACCTTCATAGACATCGGTTTTCCACCGGTGTCTATTTCATTTTCGACCGGTGTCTATGAAGCCGATGTTAAAAGTCTACCATTTTAGACATCGGGTTAAAACCGGTGTAGTATCACTTAACGACACCGGTCTTCGAATCGGTTATTAGCCGGTGTAGTATCACTTAACGACACCGTTTCATCAACGGTGTAAAACTGATGTAATATTGTATGTTAATAACACCAGTTTTGGCAACGGTAAATGACCGATGTAATATTAGTTTATAACACCGATTTTACAGCGGTGAAAAACCGATGTAATATGTATATTTTTTAACAGCACAGATTTGATTTTAAAACCGACAATAACAAAAAAAATACACAAATATTCACAAATTATACAAATATTCTTCATTCAATAATATCCATAAAATACACAAATATTCACAAATTATATAAATAATCTTCTTACAACAATATCCATAAAATACCCAAACATTCTTTTTACATCAAAAACTAGCTAATAGATATCAAAATCAAAGTATAACATTCTTTTAACACATCAAGGTACAACTGTCTCAAATGTACTCTAGCATGCATTCAGCCCACTCGAACCGCACTTCATCAATTTCAACTCTGGAGTACTTGAGATTTGTAAACTGTAAAAACACATAAATAATATATTAGTAAAGATACAATTTTGAAAGCTGGAAATGGTAAAGATGCAATTTTGATTTATTTATTTTTTTTTCCAAATATCTGCTCTAGCTCTAACGAGGTCAGTCTAGTTTTTCTGATCTCTATCCTTCTAACACTTCAAATCAAGCATTTTGAAAGCTTTTCAGTCCGATTTTGCAATGAGAACTACCAATAAACTAAATTTGGAATGCAAAATATCTAAACCAAAGAAAGTCCCTTTCTAATTGATACTTGCAACAAAGATAATCTACAATACTTTATACAAAGTTAATTCATGATCAGGATCCAATAATCCACCATATGTCAAATAACTAAAACAAATGTGTACATGTATCAAATAAAATAGAATACTGAGTTTTTAAAGGCTACTGTGGAAGACTATTGTTCATAATGCTTAATTCATTGAAGGATAATTGCGTGCATCCGCATACACACCGATACACATATACATATGCAATTTAGCACAAAAAAATCATTGTAAAATCTAAAACTTTCATATATGACACTTAGTATATGCTGCTTAGAATATGACATAGATAATTTGCTTCTTCTAATTAAAGTGCAGAGATTGATAAAAACCGACAGCATCATACAACAAATTACTAGGCATGATAATGGTTGAATAAAGAAATATGACTACACAACAAATCTAGTGAAGGAAGCATAGAAGAACAAAGAAAATGTTCATAGTTAACAAGCAAATGAAGAGATATACTATTTATTGTACTACCTCTGATGCCATCTTCCAAATCTCATAAGCAAGAATGCTTTTTGTAGATATACATGTTCCATGCTGGCAATATACAAGTTCCATGCTGATATCACTCTGAAATTGCAACACAACCTCAAAAGGCTTGTGCTCTTTCTTAATAAGCTTTTTTCAATGTAAGCTCGGATAAAAATATAATGCACCTAGGTTAAACAAAATATACATATAAACGCGAATGGAACTTCAATTTACTGAAAAATATCTATAGCTGATTAGATCGATCGTGTTGGCGGTGATGCAATGAAAACTGGCAGCAGCTTCATTGGCACTGCAAACAAACCAAATCAATATGATCTGTTAAACAAAATGCTACTTCAAGACAGATGTTTTTTGTAGATAAATGTGGAGATTTTTTTTCTTGTCAAAATATGGGCATACAAGAACATTACTGTGGAAATTGAAAAGCACCTGATCCTCTGACAGGCAAAATTTGAAGGGGACCCTTTTTGACAAGTAGAATAGATACAATACACATCTCTCTTAGGAATATGCAATCATCTGGCTATTGGATACTAGACATATCAGAATGTAACGGTTGAGGTGACTGAGTCTTGATTAGAGGCTTCAAGGATTCCATGATACTAGAAAAAGAAGGCCTTTTCCATGGCTTGCTGAAGCTCAACATGTGATTTAAGTTTGTGTGTGGGGAAGCACGAGTGAAGAAGTATGTTAATATTTAATAACCATGCCTGCATCAGGCAATAGATATCTATACCTGGCCCAACAGGACTCAATTATGGCAGCCACATGTTTATTTATAGTACTTGGGATCTCAGGCCTTCTTGCCTTGAAGCCAACTGCAGCAACCACCTGCAAGGGCACAGCTTGTATTTTCTTATACAGTTAAAGGAAAATATATCAATTAATGGGACCCAGCACTGTCAAAAGAAGTTACTTTTATTTGTAGCTAAAATAAACAAAGACTTGATGGATAAAATTTACAAAGTAAGCTTGGATATGGTGGATGGTGAGGTAGATGTTTCCAGTGTTTGGAAGAGTGTTAACAAAGTCAATTTTGGGCCATGTTAATAGGTCGATAAAAGTAAGCTTGTATTTTGATTGTTGCTTCTTAGATGGTGAATTAATAGATTGAGAACATCCATATTCTAATCCTGAATATGCTATAGAAGATTGATTAATACAGACTAGAATGACAATTAATGATTGAAAAAAAAAAGAAACATTGACTATCATTTAGAAGATGAAAATCCTTCTAGATGCCCATTAAAAACTTACTATACATTTTCTGATTCCCAGCACATAAAATCAAAACAAGTAACTGCTATAAAAAATATAAATGACTCCACAAAAGATTTGTCATGGCAAACATACCTTTCCAAAAAAAAGTATCATACAATCTTTAACCTTCAAGGAAAAGAACCAATAAAGCTTGCAAACACAAACGAAAAACATCAAATAACAAGACCTTTTTTCCAAATAATTCTTTTCTTTCTCAAAAGAAATTAAAAAGGAATATGGCATGATTTTTGAAGCTGGCAGAGTTGTTACACCTAAAAATCATATCAAACCATGTAAACGTTTTATGGATGACTACCAACAGAAATTTCCAAAGTTTATTTAAATTGAAGCTTTTGTGCAACATGAGTTCTCAAACTTCGATTTGCATGTAGTAAATAAGCATGACATGGTACATAAAGCTAATAATAACATGTTTTAGACTTATGAAGTAAAAAAACAAATTTCCTCAAGAGAATAATCATATCTATCAAGAACTATCCTTCAACAATACAGAGGAAAACAAATGAAATGAAAGAAAAGAATGAATGGGAATAGTACAGACTTCAAGAAAAAAAGGAGTCAATTTGAAGCCTATATAGCAATTCCTATAACTTGTACATGTACTTACAAGCTAGGCTCATGCTCAAGTGTAGTCTTCTCTCTATGAGGAGAAAAAATATCATTGAATTCCACAATGGAGAGACAAACCTGAAAATTGACATAAACAATAAATGAGTTCAATGCTTGAACATATAGAACATCTCATTGGTATACCCAACTTAATAAGTATGGTCAAGATTACTACTAAATCCAGGAGTCCAATTTGTTTTTTGTAACTACAGCTAAGAAATAAAATACAAAGTAACACAAACAAGTAATGGGATGGAGCATTAACCATCAATTGTAACTTGTAAGTCATTAGGTGACTTTTTGTAGTGAGAAGCAACATAAAGGGAAATCATTCCCTGTAATATAAATGAAAAAATAGCACAAATTTAACCAAATAAAAGTACCTATAAACATATCTCACTCTCCTTGTGATATTAGAAAAGTATATCTCGGTTGACATAGTAAAGGGCACATTCACTTGGATGTGGAAGTCTAGACAAATAAAAGATCATTTAGAGAATGACCTGAAAAACAATTATTTACTTTTCATCAAGAATACTAAGATAGTGATATTTGGAATGTAACTTGCAACATCCAAGCAAAGTAATTCATTAAGCCATGACTTAATTGAATCCTCAGTAGCATATCTGCTAGCTTGTGCAATTCCATCTTCTTGAAAAGCTTACCAGTATATGGAGATGGAAAAACACGAGAGTTTCAGAAGCAGATAACGATGTCGTTGCCTCGCTACAGGCCACTGCTTAGACCCCCTCGTGTGCAACCGTTTGTGAACGGACTGCCTCGTGAGGCATCGACCCCCTCGCGTGCAGCCATTCGCAAATCGACCGCTAGTAAACTAGTGGTTTGGAGAGGTTGCGACCCCATTGAGTGTGGCCACACCTAAAGCATCCTCTCATCGCCTGGCGAGGTTACGCACGGTGCTGCGGAGAGGGAAGAAATAAGATATAGGGTTACCTTTGAACTCCTTGCTTACTGCGAAGAGGGAAGAACCTGGTGCGCTGCAAATACGAAAGGAAAGAAGGGGTGGGAGAGAGGAAACCTAGAGGTGATAGAGGAAAGGAAAGGAGATGGAAGAAACCTAGCGGTGGAAAGAAGATGGAAGAAACCTAGCGGTGATAGAGGAAAGGAAGGAGAGGGGAGGAAATAATGATCGAGTGGGAAGGAAAGTTTAGGTTAATATGTTTATAAAATAATGATATTTATATAATATGTCACCATACAAAGTTTAATATGATAATTTTTATAAAAAAATAATTAATGGTAAAGAATCTCATTATAAAATATTTATAATGATATTTTTTTAGTAAGTGTCATATAGAAAATGTCACAATAGATTTTTTTTCTTGTAGTGAGAGGAAGGGGTGTCGATCTAGGAAGGGGAAGGACAGTGCGATATAGGTTTAGGTTTGGAGGGAAAAATGAAGTGTTACAAAATTTGACTAAGTATTGGGGGGAAATTAAATTATTTTATTTATCATAGACATCGGGTTTTAAAAACCGATGTTAAAATCGGTGTCTATTAATGAAAAAAAGGCGCTCATAGACATCGGCTAAAAAAACCGATGTCTATGAACGAAAATCTGCGCTCATAGACACCGGTTTTTGGAAAAACCGGTGTAAAATACTCAAAGACATCGGTTTTTGCTAAAAACCGTTGTTGTTCCACCGATGTCTATGAGGGTTTTTGTTGTAGTGATGGTTAAAAAGGAAAGTTTTTTCAAAATTAAAATCTCCTTTCAATCTACAAATAAGGAAAGATTTCAAATCTTTTCTTAATCTTTTGTAGAAAGCTATAAAAGGAAAGATTTAAATTTTAAACTCTCCTTAAAATCATGATATCCACATAAGAAATAATTTTAATAAAAAAATTCCTTTTAATTTCTAGTGGCCGGCCACCTAAGCTTGGGACCCAAGCTTTGGTCGGCCACCAACTTGGCTCATCCACTTAGTCTTGGCCGGCCCTAGCTTGGGTTCCAAGCTACCTTGGCCGGCCCCATTAGGATGGGTAAGAAGGTGGGTATGTGGTGGGTATAAATCTCTATATACAAAAAGCTACGATAGGGACCGAGAGGTGGAATTGGTTTTGGTCTCCCGATGAAATTAAGCATTCCGTGTTCGCCCCGAACACATAACTTAATTTCATCAATAATAATTCATTCCACTAAAGAACTATTATTGAACTACCGCACCAATCCCAAATTACATTTTGGGCTCCTTCTTATTATGAGTGTGTTAGTCTCCCTGTGTTTAAGATGTCGAATGTCCACTAATTAAGTGAGTTACTAACAACTCATTTAATTAATATCTTAGTCCAAGAGTAGTACCACTCAACCTTATCATCATGTCGGACTAAGTCCACCTACAAGGTTTAACATGACAATCCTTATGAGCTCCTCTTGGGGACATTATCAACCTAGATCACTAGGACACAGTTTCCTTCTATAATCAACAACACGCACTATAAGTGATATCATTTCCCAACTTATCGGGCTTATTGATATATCGAACTAAATCTCACCCATTGATAAATTAAAAAAATAAATATCAAATATATATGCTTGTTATTATATTAGGATTAAGAGTACACACTTCCATAATAACTGAGGTCTTTGTTCCTTTATAAAGTCAGTATAAAAAGAAACGACCTCTAATGGTCCTACTCAATACACTCTAATTGTACTAGTGTAATTATATAGTTAAGATAAACTAATACCTAATTACACTACAACCTTCCAATGGTTTATTCCTTTCCATCTTGGTCGTGAGCTACTGTTTATAATTTATAAAGAACTGATAACACGATCTTCTGTGTGTGACACCACACACTATGTTATCTACAATATAAATTAATTGAACATTTACATTTGGTATATATATAAATGTAGATACTTGACCAATGTGATTCTTACAAAAGTTAGGCTTTTAGTATACACTCCAACACTTACCTCATTGTCAGTGAAACCATATAATGAAGTGGCCATGGGCTAGAGTTCACTGGCGTCGATTTGCATGCCCTTGAATGCACTCTTGAACAATACATTGACAGAGCTTCCGGTATCAATGAAAACCCTGGCCACGCGATTATTCCTATGATGGCTTTGATTATTAGGGCATCATCATGAGGAAGCTTCAGCCCCTCCAGGTCTTGCAACCCAAAACTGATGATGGGCCCGGCAACTTGTTCCCAGCTGCATCCTATAGTGTGTATCTCTAGGCGGCGCTCATGAGATTTCTGAGCCCTAGCGGAATCCCCATCTGTGGGCCTTCTGGAGATCATGCCAATCTCTCGGATTGCTGTGTTTCCCCTGTTCTCCTCTTCCCGGGCTTCTCCTAGCTCCTAGTCACGGCCGAGCTGCTGACTTCCTTGTCCTGCATGGTCGAGAAGGGGCTTACCAGATTGTCCTGATATGGGCTGTTGGTCCATTAGCAGCCTCTGAACCTTAGGTGCGATCTCAGGTGGAGGTAGGCCGAGCTCAGCTGCGTGCCGGGAGTCACGGGCGAATTGGAAGCAATCACTTGTGGTATGGGTGTGGAATCTATGGTAAGTGCAGTAGTGCGGCCCCCACTTACCCGGCGTTGGGGCTTGAACAGCTTCCACGCATTGGGTCAGCCTGGAATCCTGACTGAGAGGGAATTGCGGTCAGGCATCCTTAGCGTGTCGAAGAGGCTGAGCTGGCGGTTAGAGTGACCTCTTCTCTGATTTGTTGGCGGGAGCAAGCACCTTGTCCGCTTTCCACCCAGCCGCCTGAGTTTCTTTTACGTTGATGTAACTGGCAGCCTTCCCTAGCATCTCATTGAAGTTCTTCATGGGCTCTCGGATGAGGGCTCGGAAGAACTCCCCTTCTACCAACCCATGAGAGAAGGTGCTCATCAATATTTCAGAGGTAGCGGATGGGACATCCTAGGATACCTGGTTGAAGTGTTTGATATAGCTTCTCAAGTGCTCGGCAGATCCTTGCTTGAGGGCGAAGAGACGGTGGTCTGTCTTTTGGTACTTCCTGCTACTGGTGAAATAGCACATAAAAATAATTTTGAAATCATGGAAGCAGGTGATGGACCCATTTGACAATCCATTGAACCATTTCTGTGCTAAGCCGGACAGAGTGTTGAAGAACACTCAACACTTAATGGCATCGCTGTATTGGTGCAAGAGCGCAACGTTCTGAAGTTTTCGGAGATGATCCTCCGGATCCTTGCTACCATCGTATTCTCCGATAGTTGGGGGCTTGTACCCCTTCGGTAGCTTCTCCTCGAGTACTTTTAGAGAGAATGACACTTGCTCCTCAGGCTCCCTCTGGGGCTCCTCCCTGAGGACTATAGCCTTTCCTTTCTTTGAGTCCCTGGGTGGGGAGCTTTCCGCCATAGAGGCCTGCGGTTGCTCTTTCTTATCATAACAGTCCGGGTCCTTGTGATAATAGTCTGGGCCAGGTCCCGATAGAAGGTTGGGGGGAACTCCTCGGGCTGTTTTTTATTGGATCCTCTATCTGAGATGTGAGTAGGGTCCTTGGAAATTGCAAGCATCTTGTACGGTCGCGAAGCAGTGGTCTATTTTTCGGAAGCTGCCCGCCTTTTGGCCTCCTTGAATAGTTTGTACTCCCCTGCCATTATGGTCACATTGATTCTTCAGGTCTCCTCCATCTTCACGCTCTAGAACAGATGAAGGAAGTTCCCACAGACGACGCCAAATTAATCTTGTCTGGAATCTAAGTCAGACGAATATCGGACGAACTGTTGTTGACGTTGATAGAGAGGCGACTAGGACACCCTTCTCATATGTGCCCCCAAGAACGGACACCCATGTGGTGCTAACGAACGATGATGAATGAGTCGGCGGTACTTGAGCTCTACACACACTCAGACAAGCACACAGAACGTTAGAGGCCAGAAATCAGGAAAAAAGTCCCCGGAGCAGGTCCTCTGATGCTCAAGTCAGGTAATTTTTCCCCAGAAGAACAATGCACGAAGGAGAAAGAAAAGTAGAAGACAAGTGCGAATGTGCAAGAAAGTGTACCTGCATAAGGGATAGAACCTCCCTTTTTATATGATAATGCGTACCTCTGGAGCCTAACTAATGTCAGGGAATGTCGGGTGTTAGGACCTGTCTGGTGATGGAGGGCGCGTGACACCCTCTTGTGGACTGAAAGAATGTTCCATTCGCAGATGATGGTAGACCATTGGGATATTCCCTGACATATAGCAGTTATTCCCTGACAGGCAGTTACGATTTCCTGACCATGTTGTCATGTAGCGTCTTCTATCTTGCCCGGGCATGACTAGGGTAGCTCGGGATGATTTGTCAGGTATAACACTCGGCCTAAGTCTTGAGGGGTAGGGAGAGCTGTGGTGAGATCGCTCTAGAGTTGACCGGGAGTTGGTCTACTGAGTGAACCAGGCCTGGGTATGACTGAACTATGAAAACTCGACCAGTCAGAGCAGGTCAGGCATCACCCTGATTGCACATCCTGATTCAAATATGGGAACCTACATCTAACGACACCCGGTGGTCCTACCTCTTCTTTCCCTAGCTTATGACTACCACGTCTCCTGACTGTTGACTGCTACGTCCCCTTGACTTCTAACTGCCACGTTTCCTTGACTGTTGACTACCACATCCTCCTGACTTCTAACTATCATGTTTCCTTGACTGTTGACTACCACGTCCTCCTGACTTCTAACTGTCACATCTCTTTGACTTCTGACTACCACGTCTCCTTAACTCCCAACGACCAAAATCTACCCTTATGTACCGTATCAGCCTGTGATTAAAATTCTAATGCTCACATTCCTAATGAGTTCAGTGGAGAACTTTATTGTTAAACTTATGCATAATAAATCAATTAAACTTGTTGCGACAATAGGTTTTTTTCTTTTGTGTTGCATTGTCTTTTAACTATTCGATATACTCGCTCACTTAAACAAAAGGCTAATATGAGCAAGAAGATAAAAACAAAGGCAAGTTTTGGTATTAGAGAGATGAATGTAAAAAGGTAGGAGTAGAAGGTTTTTCATTGTTTGAGGTAGGGGATTGAATGTGATGACTGGAGTCTGGCATTTGAGGCAGGCGTTCAAATGTGCGCATTTGCTTGTTCTTGTCAAAAATATACATAATAAAAATAAGAAATAAACAAACAATGTACTATAGCACAATGATTTAACATAATTTAGAGACTCTTTTCTTAATCATATGACTCATCTGAGTTTCAGAAGAAAAAGGAATGTGAAAAGCTCGAGTGGAAGTCTTGACCTTATTTACACACTCATAAAACTTTGAGCAATGTAAGCGCACTTAATTAGAGAAGTATCAAGAATATCTTCGTAGAACCATAATAGTTCAAAGCTCTCCATGAGTTTATATAAAAGGAACTCCAATTGCTCCAATTTCGCCAATCTACTTCAGTAGCATAACCCTTCAAGTCTTCTGATAATTGTGGAACCTCCAATAGCCTGGAAGGAACCTCCAGTAGAATGTTTCTTAAACAAAAGCATTATATTCGTTAAACCTTTGCACTTAATCAGACTCTTCAGTTAAACTGTAATGCTTCAACTGACTGAACCAACCCTATAGTCAATAGAATGCTAGTGGTGGTCGTTACAGGAACAACATACTAAAACACTTGCCTTAATTTCGCTTTCAAATGTAACATAGGCATGGGAGGGTAAAAATTGGTTACTGATCGACATATTTGTGGACTCCTGTCTCCTGTATAACTCAGGCAAACACATCTCCAAATTCACTTCCAGCAGTAGATGCTTTTTTCCAGGCATAGCATATCCTCGAGCCTCTAGCACAGGCACGGGCTGTAACGCCCGAAAATTCTCAAACTTGCATTAGAATTATTCTATGAACTTTCTGGAATTTTTAGATATTTTTCCGGAATTTTCCGAGTAGCGGAAGTAGCAAAAATAATTAGAAAAATAAAAAGGCTTAAGCGGGAATCGAACCCGGGACCTCTCGGGTCCGCTAAACCTTTAGTTAGCCATAGTAACTGGTGAACCCAGCAGGGCCGTGCTGAAAGAAAGAGGAACCAATTATATTTATATTAGAGTTGGGTTCAATAATCCACTTAATATAAATTAAGAACTTAAGTTGGGTTTGGTTTAATTTGGTTCGGCAGCCCTCTCCTCACAAAACCTCACGCCACCTTCTCCTCTCAAACCCTCACCGCCGCCTCTCCCTCTCCTCCTTCTCACGGCACACCAAGCCCCAAGGGCCCAAGGAACTTCTTCCGGCGAGATCTTCGATACGAGGACGTTCCCCTTCGCGAGAAGAACGCGTAGACACGAGCGGATCGTCGAGAAGATCATCTCCACCGGAGTTCTAGCGAATAGAATCGTAAGAAATTACGAATAGGAGGTAAGAAACCCCTCACCTGCAGTATAATAGCTTTCGTTTGATTGCATACTTTTAGTTTTAGCTATATGCAGGTTTTTTTTCGGCACATAGGGTGTGTTTTAACCCTCCTCGAGGATTAGGGATCTAGTTGAGCACCTCTAGACGGGTCGGACACGTTGTTCTCCTTTAGTTGGAGATTCTAGACGTTGTCGGGTGCCTAGAGGTGGTCTCCCTATTAGAGGAGAGAGTTTGAGCACACTAGGTGTTCGGTAAAATGTTAGTGTAGCTAAATGCCGCCTCAGTTATGTTTAATAGCTCAGTTAAATGCATTAGGAGCATTTAAACAGTACATTAGTTTAGTTCAGTTTTATGGGACTACGGTCCGATGGGTGGGCTCCCACAGTCGCCTCTAGGTTCAGATAACCTAGCTCTAGGTTCAGATAACCTAGAAACAGCAAGTTGAAAACAGTTAGCTATATTCAGTATTTTATTTTCAGTGGCACTGTACTGGATCAGATATCCATGGGTTGGACTCCCACAGTCGTCCCTAGGTTTAGACAACCTAGTTAACCCTACTAAATTCGGGACTTGCAAACCCGGGTCTAGTTAGAGATGCGCGCACAGCAAGTACAGTTGTCGGGCCCAAACAGCATGATTATGTATTTTCACTTACTATGAATTAGTTTTCAAAACTCATAATTAGTTATGTTAGTTGAGTTTGAATTCAGTATCAGTTTAGCTTATTATATGTTCGGTCAGTTTATCTTTATTGATTCATATGTTTAGTTGCTATGCCATGCTTCAGTTTACATGTTCAGTTATTTCAGTTATGCTTGCAACCATAGTATGCCATGCCAGTACATGTTTTCAAGTAGCATTCTTTAAAAGCATGTTTGCATCGTTGCATGTTTTTGTGAGGTAGATGGTTTCTTACTAAGCTTTTTAGCTTATAGATACTACTTTTCTTATACTGCAGATAAAGGTAAAGGAAAAGTGGACCAGTAACGGAGACTGGAGGTCAATGCAAGGATGGTGTGTGTGGCAGGAACTGGAATAAAAGATCCTTAGGGATTTAGCAAGTTTAAACCGTAGAACTCTTTAGTGTTTTTATTTTTATGCACGTTTAGTTGAGTAATGCTATGAATCAGTGAATTATACATCATGTTAAGTTTAGAATACTAGTTTTATGTCATGAGAATGTTCCTTGTGTAGTGTATAACTCATATGTGAGATTTTGGCACGCCTAAGTGCTGAAATCAGAGTTTCAGTGCGAAATCAGAAACTCTGATCGATCCATGGATCGATCGGAGGTCCTTGATCGATTCATGAATCGATTGAGGGCTGATTCCGCGAACAGTGTGCTTCTGGATCGATCAGCCGATCGATCCAGTCACATTCTGTTTTGCACAGTAGGCGTTTGGATCGATCAGCCGATCGATTGAGCCAATTCTATCGCGAACAGAAGGTTTCGGAATCGATCACTGGATCGATTGACCCTCCTGGATCGATCAGCCGATCGATCCAAATTATCGTTCCCGAGCACAGTAGCGTGCTGGATCGATCACTAGATCGATCCAACGTATGTCCCGCGTACAGTAGCCGGCTGAATCGATCACTGGATCGATCCGACTATTCCAATCGATCGATGGATCGATTGGGAGGCCTGATATTAGCTAGAAATCCTTAGTTAAATTCCTTGATCATTGGGGGATGTAATATATGTCATGAACAGCTAAGATTACACCCTTAGCACATGTAGAATAGAGAAATGACAATAGTTAAGTAAAATTTTAATTAGCCCAGCTTTCCGCACAGTATATTTTAGCATAACTGTAGCAATCGGCCTTACAGCCTAGTACCCAGAAGGTGGGTCGTTACACGGGCAAGTCAATGAAGCTGTCCACAATCAAAACCAGAGATAGAGAGGCCTAATGCTCTTCAGCAACTTCATTTTCAAATATATATTGAATTCTGGGACCAGAAACATAGATGAGCAAGCTGAGAAAGCATGACTAATGAAGTCGACGACATAGCCAGTGTAGAACATCAAATAAACACAGATCTGAATTATATAACTTCATCAACGTGCCTTTTACATCATCAAGCCAATTTCAAACTTCTGAATTACCTCTGTGTCTCATTATCCGATGCCTCTTAGCAGGCATTTGAGTGAAATAGGTAGGATCATGGGAAGTGCATATGTCGGGTACAAAAACAGCATCAGATACTGAATAATGTGGGATACTTTGCCAGCTGAGACCTGATGCGGTTGGTGGGGAAGGAATTTCAGGAACTCTGAATGGGATCTCAGGCACCAGCTGGCCCAAACATTCACCAGCGTCCACATCATCATCAGTGGTGCGATTAAGTGATGACCCTTCAGAGCTTCCTATCTTTCCACTGTCAGCCTGTCAAACAAGCAATGTTCATCAGCACATAAGAAAATGAAAATGCCTATCTCCTAGAGTACAAGAATGAGATCTGAAACACTTTTCTTTATGCCTCTTTGCAGGGCCTACCTTCGAAGAATTTTGCCCAGTGAAACCAAAAGTTTGGTTAAATTCAGAGAAGCCAAAGAACTCATCTAAAGGCCAATCCAATATGCTCCCAGGCATGGTAAATCCAGAGATTGGGGCTTTAGCTACCACTAAACCTTCATCCTCATGCATTTGGCTGGATACGACTCCATTAGTGTCCAGGGACGACATGGGCTTACTACTACTGGGCAGTTGTTTGGATTGTGGCTCTACAGGTTGTCCTGAAACATGCAATTGTGAGCCAGCAAGAGTAGCAGCAGCTGGTTCAGTGGGGTTAAGGCCTACTCGCACCCCTGTTAGTAAGAATCTCTGGTGAGCAGAAACATATGGGTTTACAGTGTGCACGGCAACATCACATTTCCTGCAAAGCAAGGCTCGATCTTCCAAACAAAAGAAGTAACCTGAAGCTTCCTGGAAAGACATAAATTTAGTAATAAGTGTTCAAGGTTCAAAGAGAAACAAGAATGAATACAGAGAGAGAACATATAAAGAAAGCAATAACTAAACACATTGACATACATTCGACGTTAAACAATTTTCTGTTCAGGCAAAGTGCGAATGACAAGGTTAATATTCTCCATATGACAAAAAGTACTCCAGATCTAAATCAAACTTTAAAACTAACTGATGCCTGATACGGTTAGTGATGGAGGGGCCCAAGAGGAAAGGATTAGAAAAGTCCAGGCTATGTGGCGGTCAAAAGTCACGAGGAGGTGGCGGTCAATAGTCATGGCGACTTGGTGATCAAAAAGGCAGGCAGACAGGGCAATCAGGGCTCAGCATAGGCAGAAGCGGGTTGGGAGCGGCAGAGCTGAGAGGAGTCAGCTCGATCCACAGGCCTGCAATAGAGGGCCCGGAAACACAGAGCACATAGGTCGGTCAGGGTCGGCAGAGCTAAGCGGAGTCAGCCCGAACCACAGACCTGCGGTTGAGGGCCAGGAAGTACAAAGTGCAGGATGCAAGTCGGTATCGGCAGAGCTAAGCAGAGGCCAAGAACTGGAAGTATAGGCCAATGGGTCGGAAGCGGCAGAGCTGATCAGAAGCAGCCCGAACCACAGACCTGCGGTTGAGGGCCAGGAAGTACAAAGTGCAGGACGCAAGGCGGTATCGAGGGCCCGGAAATACAGAGCACAGAGGCCGGTCGGAAGCGGCAGAGCTGATCAGAAGCAGCCCGAGCTACAGACCTGCGGTTGAGGGCCAGGAAGTACAAAGCGCAGGATGCAGGTTGAAGATCAGCGTAGCTATGTCTAGACAGTTAGGGCTGCAGGTCTGCGAGTGGGAGGCCTGGAAATGCGAACCACAGGTGCAGGCTGGTGCGGGGACACAATAAATCGGAGGAGCTAAGCAATACGGGAGCAGAGAATCTCAACGGTCCTTCAGGGATAATCATTACATACCAACAATGCTGGCGAAGGCGGAGGTTCCTGAAACGAAAATATGCCCTCATAGCCAGTAGTAGTCTGCCAGCTGTCTCTCACTACAGGACAAAACCCAAGTGCGAAGGCGGAGGTTCCTAAATAGAAAGATGCTCTCACAGCAAATAACAACGCGACAGGTGTACGGGACTAGCGGACAAAGCGGGGCGTCTAACGTTTTCTGACAGGAGGGCAGGTTCTGACAAGAGGACGCATAAAAGGGGAGAAAGCCCTCGTACGCAGGTACGCGCACACACTCTCTCGTTACTTCTTTCCACAACTGTTTTTCCCTTCTGCTTCTCTCTGTTCTTTCTGGGGAAAAAGGACCTGACTTGAGCGTCGGAGGGCCTGATCCGGGGACTTTTTCCCTGGGTTTCGGTCCCTAACGTGAGAGGGGAGATCGTCTGAGTGTGCGCAGGGTCCTGTAGCGGCGTCAGCCACCCGTGGGAGCTCAGACATCGCGCGACTTCCGTCAACCCTGGACTCCTCGACCGGCCTCTGTCCGACCCAGCCTCCGGACGGGATCAAATTTGGCGCCGTCTGTGGGAACACAAGGGCCTGTTCCGGAGCGTGAAGATGGAGGACTCCGGTCGAAGCTCTAGCCGGAGGATCAACGTGACTATGACTGCGGGGGAATACGAGCTTTTCAAGGAGGTTAGGAAGCAAGCCGCCTCCGAAAGACAAGGCACAGTTTCACGACCCCGCCTAGCCCCTGAGGCATCCAAAGAACTAGCTCCCGCTTCCGACAGGAGCTCAAAGAGGAAGCAGCCGGAAGAACTCCCGCGTGCTTCATTCCGAGAGCCCCGCCGCGATTATCATCGGTCCGGACCTCGCGGGCGTAGTCCAAAGAAGGAGGAGCCGCCAGCCTCAGTGGCGGAAAGCTCTCTACACCCGCCTCGGGATTCAGGAAAGGGGAAGGCCGTGATCCTGGCTGAAGACCTGCCCGAAGATCCTGACGATAAGGTACCTTTCTCTGACCAGATCTTAAAAGAAAGCTTGCCGAGGGGTTACCGAGCCCCAAACATTGGAGAATATGATGGGAGCAAGGACCCAGAAGAGCATCTGAGAAAGTTCAAGAACGCGGCTATATTGTATCAATATAGCGATGCCGTCAAATGCCGAGTCTTCCTGCACACTCTGTCTGGATCGGCGCAAAAGTGGTTCGATGGATTGCCCCCAGAATCCATCAGCCGCTTCAGGGACTTCAAAACGGCCTTCCTGCGTCGTTTCGCCAGCAGTCGTAAGTACCAAAAAACCGACCACTGTCTTTTTGCTCTCAAGCAGGAGTCAATCGAGCCCCTGCGAAGCTACATCAATCGATTCAGTCAAGTAGCCAACGACGTCCCCTCTGCCACCTCTGAGATACTGATGAGCGCCTTCTCCCACGGATTGCGAGAAGGGGAATTCTTCAGAGATCTCATCAAAAACCCCGCCCGGAGTTTTGACGACATGGTAGAGAAAGCCTCGTGCTACATCAAAGTGGAGGAAGCGCAGGCCGCCAGGCGGAAAGCCGAGAAGACGATGGCATCAGGCAACCGACCTGAAAGAAGAGCACCCCAACCACCCCAGCCCTTCCAGCGCATTCAGCCAAGGCCTGCCCCCCAGCCCGCGCAGGGAGCCAGACCAGCCCGCGAGTCGCCGCCATACAAGCGCCTGTGCCCGACCAAGGGAGCATCATATTGCACATATCATCGGTCCCAGGCACGATCTCAAAGAATCGCCCACCCGCCTGGATTCCAAGCGAGTCATGAGCAAGGCTTGCCTCCCGGGCGCCAAATACAGAGAATGGAGGAAGAACGCCGCACTTGACATGCTCAGCCCACCGACCTAGGGCCCATCTAGCTGTCGCCTGCCAAGACCGAGGAGAAGCCGAGAACTTGATAATCGGGCAACGTGCAGGTCGAGATCGGTATGATCTCGGAGGGCCCACCGACGGGACTCATGGGCTCGTAAAGCACATGGCCGGCGACTATATGTGGGGCTGGGATGCAGCCACCGGCGCATCCGTCCCCGCCCCCAGGCCCCAAGACTTGGAGGGTTTAGAGCGCCCACGACGACCCTCATAATCCCGTTATTGCTAATAGCCGAGTGGCTCGGGTCTTTGTGGATACCGGGAGCTCGGTCAACATTTTATTCAGGGCTGCATTTGAGGAGATGCAGATCGACGCCGTTGAGCTCCACCGTACCACTTCCTTGTACGGGTTCACAGGTAATGAAGTCAAGCCCATGGGTCAGATCAAGCTGGCCATTTCCATGGGCACTGAGCCATTGGTGCGCACGCGGAGGAGCACTTTCATTGTGGTGGATTCACCTTCTTCCTACAACGTTATCCTGGGAAGGCCAGCCCTGCATGAGTTCCGGGCTGCCGTTTCCACGTTTCACCAGAAGATCAAGTTCCCGGTCGGCGAGCAGGTCGGGGAGGTCAAGGGGGAGCAGAAAGCGTCTCGTAGCTGCTACATAGACATGGTCCGAGTAGAGGTCGCGCAGGGAACAGGGCTGATCAGCGAAAGTTAGGAAGGCAGGGGTTGGCGACCAGGAGAGCTGCTCACTCGAAGTAGCTAGGCAAGCATCTCGGTGGAGACAGCCCCCGGACCGGTTCATTAACCACACCAGCATGCAAAGGCACGCGAAGCTCCCACAAGCTAGAAGAGCGTTGCGTACCCAGGGCCGAATAAGGTTCATGTTCCCTCTCTCCCGCCCACATCCTATACTATGCGTGATATGCTTGCAGGAAGACGAGGGACACGGCAGAGCTAATGCAAAACTGGCAAACAACGCCCGGCCCGGTAGAAGCAATTAAGGCGGTTCGGGTGGGGCAAATGGAGGATGAAGAGAGCATCACATGTGTTACGGGCGAGGAGGGTCCAGCGGGTCTCGGACCAGCGCCATCGCCACCGGTCTCGGACCGGAGTGTCATTACTGGTCTCGGACCAGCGCCATCGCCACCGGTCTCGGACCGGAGTACCCAGACTCTCGCCCTAGTGCGAGTTATAAGTGAGCTCTGCTCTCACGCCCAACGACCTTCTTAGGTCGGCTCCCATGCGAGAATTAAAAGTGAGCCCTGCGCTCACGCCCAACGACCTTTTAGGTCGGTAGTCTGCAACCCGGTCGAGTTATAAGTGAGCTCGCTCACGCCCAACGACCTTTTAGGCCGGTCCCATGCGAGAATCAAAAGTGAGCCATGTGCTCACGCCCAACGACCTTTAGGTCGGTTGTCCCAGACTCGCCCCAAGGCGAGTTATAAGTGAGCTCGCTCACGCCCAACGACCTTTTAGGTCGGCTCCCATGCGAGATTAAAAGTGAGCCCTGTCACGCCCAACGACACCTTTAGGTCGGAGTCCTGCACTCGCCCGGCGAGTTATAAGTGAGATCCGTCCTCACGCCCAACGACCTTCTTAGGTCGGCCCCGCTGAGAATTAAAAGTGAGCCCCGCACACGCCCATACCACAGGTCGGTGGTCCCAAACTCTCGCCCAAGGTCGAGTTATAAGTGAGCTTCCTCTCCCAACGACCTTCTTAGGTCGGCTCCCATGCGAGAATTAAAAGTGAGCCCCGCGCTCACGCCCAACGACCTTTTAGGTCGGTAGTCCCAGACTCTCGCCCCAGTGCGAGTTATAAGTGAGCTCTGTCCTCACGCCCAACGACCTTCTTAGGTCGGCTCCCATGCGAGAATCAAAAGTGAGCTCTGTCCTCACGACCAACGACCTTTCAGGTCGGCCCCATGCGGGAATCAAAAATCAGCCCCTCTGCGAAAATCATAAGCGAACTCGGTGCATATGCCTAACTACCTTTCCGAGAGATGTGCCTCACCTTGAGCAGAGCGTTTTCCATAATCAGGTCAGCTATATTTGGATTTATTTTATGCAAATTGCAAATATGCAGCAAACACGCAGGGCAAGGGGTGTGAAAGGCCATCTACCCTTCTCCTACAGCGCCAATATTAACTACAAAATCAGGTTTTACACGTTCATCTCAGTTGCAGTTTTCAAGCACTACATTGACTTTATTATCCGAAATACATGCATGAAAAGAAATCATGAAGCGACTCTAGGCTCTTACCCAAGGGCCAATTTCTAAAAATATGTTTGCTAGATGAAAATTGAGCAGGAGAAGCTGGGCCAAAAGGGGACGGATCGACGAGCGTAGCAACGCCGTTCAGCAAGGGAGGGATACAGCCTAGGCCACAAGCAGAAGCGCCGTTTGGCAAAGGAGCCACTGAGACAACTATTCCCCAGGCCAGCTTTTACTCGTGGAAAGAATTGGCCCGGGGGAATGAACACTTCCGCGGGAAGACCTGTCGGGGGATTCGGGAGCGTTCACAGCTTGAGCCAGCTCCGCGCGCAAAGATCTGATGACCGCTTGCTGCTGAGTGATAGTACGTTGCTTATCCTCAAGGCCTGCGCGGAGGAGGGAGAGCGCTTGTTCATGCTCTTGACGCAACTGTTCCTGGATACCGAGTTGACGCTGCAGGCTAGCCTGGCACTGCTCCTTCCTCGTCCTCTCCACATCCACGCAGTACTTCGCAAGGCGGTACTCGTCTTCCATGGAACGCAGAGCAGCTACCTGGCGATCTCGATCCTGAGACACGCGATTCAGCTCACGCACTTTTGAGACAAGTAGCGTGGTGAGTTCGTTTACCATCACTCGGGAGGGTGGTTGGTCAACTTCCTGAGAAGGAGGAGGAGAATGCATCGTGTGGAGGAGCGGTTGGCGGAACGCAGGAAAGACAGCGTAAAAAAGAAGCGATAGCACGGAGAAGCAACCTTAAGGCTCCTTATAAAGAGGAATGGCAGCTGAATCCAAGCAACTAAGTGGGCGCGGCGCCCCAAGCGGCTGGCGACACAGTAAAGGAGGCATGATATCCCAAGCAACGTGACACAAAAGCTGATGCGTGACGCAGGAAGCAAGGTGCGCAGAGATATGCTGAGATAATAGAGATACGCTGAGGTAGATACACAGAGATCTGCTGAAATCACAAAGATAGGCCGAAGTCACAGAAATGTGCAGAGGTCTAGTCAGTCAGACTGTCGTCCTCCTTCGACTAGACTTGTGGGGGAGGCTTGTGATACGGTTAGTGATGGAGGGGCCCAAGAGGAAAGGATTAGAAAAGTCCAAGCTATGTGGCGGTCAAAAGTCAGGAGGAGGTGGCGGTCAATAGTCATGGCGACTTGGCGGTCAAAAAGGCAGGCAGGCGCTCGTGGGGCTCGATAGCGTGTTGGGAGCGGCAGAGTGAGAGGAGTCACCGATCCACAGTCTGCAGAGAGGGCCGGAAACACAAAGCACATAGGTCGGTCGTGGCCTGCAGGCCGAGCGGAGTCACCAACCATGACTGCGGTTGAGGCCGAAGTACAAAGATGCAAGTCGGTGTCAGCGGAGCTAAGCAGAGGCCAAGAACCGAAGTATAGGCCAATGGGCTCAAGCTGGCAGGCGGCAGCTGCAACCACAGACCGCGGTTGAGGCCGTGAAGTCAAAGTGCGGGACGCAAGGCGGTATCAGCTAAGCAAGCGAGGCCAAGAACCGAAGTATAGGCCAATGGGTTGAAAGCGGCAGAGCTGATCAGAAGAGACCTGCGGTTGAGGGCAGGAAGTACAAAGCGCAGGATGCAGTCAAGATCGTAGCTATGTCTAGACTTAGGGCTGCAGGTCTGCGAGTGGGTGGCACGGAAATGCGAACCACAGGTGCAGGCTGGTGCGGGGACACAATGGATCGAAGCAATACGGAGCGAGAATCTCAACGGTCCTTCGTGGATAATCATTACATACCAACGATGCGGGCGAGGTTCCTAAACGAAAAGATGCCCTCATAGCGTAGTAGCCTCTGCCAGCTGTCTCTCACTACAGGACAAAACCCAAGTGCAAGGCGGAGGTTCCTAAGCAAAGATGCTCACAAAGAAATGACAGCTTGACGGCTCTAGCGGGAATAATGGGGCGTCGCTCGGCTGGAGGCGAGTTCGCAAGAGGACGCTAAAGGGAGAAAGCCCTCGTACGCAGGTACGCGCACACACTCTCTCGTCACTTCTTTCCACAACTGTTTTTCCCTTCTGCTTCTCTCTGTTCTTTCTGGGAAAAAAGGACCTGACTTGAGCGTCGGAGGGCTTGATCCGGGGACTTTTTCCCTGGGTTTCGGTCCCTAACGTGAGAGGGGAGATCGTCTGAGTGTGCGCAGGGTCCTGTAGCGGCGTCAGCCACCCGTGGGGAGCCTGCATCGCCCGCGACTTCCCGTCAACGCCCAGTCCACCGCGACCGGCCTCTGTCCGACTCAGCCTCCGGACGGGATCAATGCCCATTATTTTTTTCCACTCCCCTAAAAATATTCCTATGTTTCTTGCTAATGGAAATATGGAATGCATTCAAGGGAGAATTGGGACTTGCCAATTTCAACTCTAGCTATTACGACTCTCCATAGTAACACAGTTACAAAATTGATCATCAATAGAAATTTTAAGTTTTTAAAAGACTATGTTTTTAATTTTTAAGAGTTACTAAAAGTTTATTATATTTTTTAGAGATAAATTTGACCCATTTCAAAGTTTATTATAATTTTTAGAGATAAGTTAGGCCTTCTAAAAACAAATTGATCTTCTTTTGAGTTTGAGACATATAGAAGGAATTAGAATCTCATGTAATATTCATCTTTTAGTTACTAATATTTTCCTCTAGAAGAGTTGGAGTTCTTATTATGGTGTGTTTTTTTTTATAATGCATCATGTAATCAATTTGAGTACCCTTATTTTAGGGGGGAAATATCGGGCTTCCAATCAAAACTAATTCTGCAATTACAAAGAATATTTTGTTGCACTGCTTCACATCATCTAATCACTGCATCTAATATGAATTTCTCCATCTTTCAGACTTCAAAAGAGAAAAGCAACATAGAATTAAGCTTCAATATTACATAAAACTCAACCTTACACTTCATTTCTATATAGCTTATCTCAGGATTCTCTTTTAAGGATCACTAAAAAAACCTTAATTGATTGAAGATTCTCTAAATGATTCCGAGTAATATGTGTAATTAATAGATCATTTTAGAAAGATATATACTGGAAGCTTTTGAGCCTAACACAGGCCTTGAATAAAGACCTTGACAACAACTTCAAAACACCCTTCTGTAGACAATATAATGATTCCAAGGGAATCCATTTTATTTGGCATCATGATAAAATTATAATTTTAAAATATATATACAGGCAATATGTGGGTGAAACAACACAGTTCATTTGTGGTCAGTAGTTAAATACTTGATCTATATATATATTTTTTTTTGAGAAAACAAATGTAAGGATAAAAAATTACTATCTATCTCAGGATACGTTAAGTTAATAAATTTAACCAATCAATGTAAAAACTTAAATATATCATTAAACATGTATGATTGATCACCTTAATATATCCTTAATTAAAAAAAATATTTGTACATGAAGCAAAGCAACTAATAAAAGTTAAGACTCATGCTAGTGTGCACATAGATGAGGTTGAAGATGTCTCGATTGTTATCCTATAGGAAAAGAATGTACCTTTTCCAGCCTACTTTTACAACCGAGTATTTGCATTAAGCTTGTGTGATACATGAGGAATGTTCCATACTTTCAATGAAGGAAGATCCTTAATTTTGGAGAATGACTTTGAAGTTATGATCTGATTAGATCGTTGATATAAGGGAGACGAAGGAAAGACTCATAAAGTTACATATTTGAAGCTCCATCATTTATGTTATCATTTTACCTCCACTCTCATATATCTTCCATCCAAGTGAGTGAACCCCTAATAGAGGTCAAGGGTATCAGTGAACCACTCTCAATTTACCTAGAGAAGCACAACACATCTAGAAACAAATGGCGCTTTTCCTCTATGTTGATTAAGTTCAACGGGATAGCATAAGGCAACTAGAGTTCTGCAAGTGGCTCATAATAGGCATATTCACATGATAGCAAGGTTAAAAAGAAGCGTACATTGTTTTGAGTGACTTGTGGTAAGCAAATCCACATGATAGCAAGATTATAGAACGACATGTCTCATCACAATACATCCCAAGGATAAATGATATTAATAGAGCATGTAAAATGTTCATGTATAGAATAAAATTCATCTAAATATAGATGAAGATATAGTAGGACATTGATCCCAATGACATAAGAGGATTCACAACACATATGTAAACAAATGGCACTTTTTCCTCTAAGCTGATTAAGTTGGTCTGGATAGCATAAGGCAACTAAAGTTCTGCAAGTGGCTCATAATAGGCATATTCATATGATAGCAAGGTCACCAAGAAGCCTACATTGTTTTGAGGGACTCGTGGTAAGTAAATTCACATGATAGCAAGATAATAGAAACGCATGTCTCATCACAATACATCCCAAGGATAAATGATATTAATAGAGCATGTAGAATGTTCTTGTATAGGATAATATTAAGTTAAATAATAAATGAAGATATAATAGAGCATTGAATCCAATGGCATAGGAGGATCTATATAGCTGATCTCACTTAATTAAAAGATTGGTTATTGTTATATGTAGAAGGTTCAGGTGGCATAATGCATCCCAAGACACAAAATGAGCACTTGCATATTTGTCAATTATTGGAAATACAATCAGAGTCCCACATTGAAAAGATATAGAAAAAATCATGGGTTTGAAAGGATGAAAATATCTCCATTGGTATAACACATTTTAGGTAGAGTCCAAAAATAAAATCATGAGGATTTAGACCCAAAGTGAACAATATCATACAATTGTAGAGATATGTGAATACCTTATGGACATAATAAATAGTATCATGGTCTAGACCGAATACCAATGGGGTAGCCTTGAACGAAGTTGAGGAGAGGCCCAAAGTAGGTCAAGAGTGACCGGATGCTTGAGGGGAGACCCGAAATAGGTCAAATGTAACTGGATGCTTATGCAGAGGCCCGGAGCAAGTCAAAAGCGACTGAATACTTGTGGGGAGGTCAAAAAAGTCAAGAGTAACCGGATAAGGATGCTTGCAGAGGCTTGGAACAGGTCAAGAGTGACCGGATGCTTATGCCGAGACCCGTAGCAGGTTACAAGTGACCAGATACGGATATTTGAAAGGAGGCGTCAGAGCAGATAAAGAATAATCGAATGCTTGCGTAAAGGCCCGTAACATGACAAGAGTGACCGGATGTTTGCAGAGAGGCCCATAGCAAGTCAAGAGTGACCAGATGCTTGCAGAGAGACCCGGAGCAAGTCAAGAGTGACTGGATACTTGCGGCGAGTCCCGGACCATGAGAATAATGATGATCCTTCATTTAAGAGAAGGATTGTTGAGAATAAAATCAAAGTCCCATATTAAAAGAGTACAATCAAAGTCCCAAATTGAAAAATCATGGATTTAAAAGGGATGAAGACATCTCCATTGATATGAGATCTTTTGGGTAGACCCCAAAAATAAAACTACGAGAGTTTAGGTCTAAAATGGACAATATCATACTATTATTATGTAGATATGTGAATTCCTTTTGAACACAACATCAATTAAATAGGATAGATCTAGGGGATATTCCTCCACGAATGAGTAGCATCATTAATCGAATTAGTTGTATATGTGCTCGACCGAGGTGGAGTCAAGAACATGGATGAGGTGACTTAAGCATGTGCAGTAGTGGAGCAGGCTAAGACGAGTGGAACACTTATGAAGTATCGCCTTTGAAGTCCAACAGGACACTTGCAAAATTTTAAGAAATTTTAAGCAGAAAAGTGGGAATTTAGCTCCAGTAGTTTAACCTAAAAGGCTCGAGCTACATACCAACCAAGCGCAAGAATGGCCCGATATACAGAATATCTATAAATCAGCAGAAGGTAGGGTACCTGGCAGATGTCGCACTTGGGAACGCCGCGGGAGGAAGAGGCGCCGCCTCCGCCGGCCCCATCGGAGAGCAGCGGCACCCTCTGGTGCTTGCCCGCGAGCTTGTTGGCCGCGTGGACCCTCTCATCGCAGGCCCGGCAGAGCGCCGCCTCATCCGCGCAGCAGAGCACCGCCGCCTCCACCGCCCCGCACGCATTACACTGGATCTTCATCCCTCCCCTCCCCCGATCAATCCACCGAACCTTCGCTATCCCTCGAGAGATTTCGGACAAGAAAGACGAGCAAAGATTGTGGACGGCGAAGAAAAGGGCATCAACAACTCAATGACTTTATAATTTCTCGAAAAGAATTCTTCAATTTAGGGATTTCTACAGAAGCCGTCGCGTCGCTCCCGCTCCAACCTCGGCCGCTACAAATATCTGCCCGGGGAAACGTTCCGTTGTCCCTCGACACAGAAATCCTTATCGTGCTCTGCGAATTCCCATTGGTAGAGAAGGCGATAAGGTCGAGAAGCTACCGACTTCCAGGCCGACCCACGGCGGTCGACATGGCTGGCGGGTTGGATCCGACAGCGACGTAGATAGAGAATCTCGTGCAACGTAGAGAGAGAATCTCGTGCCACACGGTTCCGAACGGGAAGGCGGCCCCTGCGTGGACGACCGATGACCACCGTCCACGATCGGACGACGGATGACCACCGTCCACGATCGGACGGCTGAGATTATCGGGAGCTAAATCTTTTGTCTCAGCGAAAGGTCTGGAGGCTGCCCCATCTGCGTGGAATGGAATCTGGCCTCACGTTAACAATGCTATTAGATTTAGCTTAAAGTACGTGTTAGATTCTTTTAGAATTTGTGCCACGGGCCACGGAAGCTGAATCTTGCGGGGAGAGTTTAATGCGATAAGAAACCGATTGAAGGCGACTCGTGTCTCATTATTTTCTTTCTTTGTTGTTATTTTTCAGCGTGGAATCATCGATCAGATATTTTACAGGAGATTTGCTTAGATGGAGCTAGATTTGACGGCCCACTTTGAGAAGATTGATAAGAGATATTTTGTCAGATAATTGATTTGTTCCACTTGTACGGTATGATATGGATTAGATTTAGTATTGTCTAACTGGAGTAGTTTTCTCAGACGAGTCTAATGATTAACGTAGGAGGTGTTGTCATCATAAGATTTGGGATTCGAATCTCGACAAAGTCGAATTAAATATCTCCCTTATGTGTTAATCACTATTCTAAAGGTTAGTAGCCGTCCGTGATTTACCTCCTCCGTGTTGGACCTGGGACATGTTGACGGAAACGCTGGGAGCGAGTGTATTCACATTTTACCACCATGGTCTAACTGGAGTAGACAACCTCTTGTAATATAAAAAAAAATTAATTAAGTTGAGTAAAGTATGATCAATTACTCCATGAAAATTTTTCATCGATCGTTAGAATAAATTGAAAAGTATTTACGACGAACGATCCAGAAGATAACCTCTTGTAGAACCATACTAATGCGGTGATAAAGGAGGCCTACTAATTGTGGGTCAAAGAAGGAAGATAATACTTCACATGGAGATCAAAATCAAGAAGGTCAACACTAGAGGATTGACGGACCCACCAAAGGGTGGCCGAACGGAGCCCTACATCCGAGGCCGACCGACATATGTTGTCCGACCTGCAAAGAGATGGGCCAAGCAAAGCGCTCGTGCAGCCAAGATCACCAGAAGTTCGTCACGGAGCAAAGGAGCTTGGAGATGACCGAAACGTTATTCTGGTCGGGTAAGAATGTACTATTGAAACTCGTTGTCGTATGGAAGAGCAGCCGAGTCCTTCCGAGCGGAGAAGTACTTGGTCGATCAGAGGAGTACTTAGCCGAGTGGCTATCCTGCTCGGCTAATCAGCGGGAACGTTGACGTGTTTTTGGATATACTTTTGGAAAATGGTGTCGCCGACACGAGGCATGGTCAACAAACGGATCGTACGACGGACAAATCGGAAGACGTACCCACGACCAATTGGAGAATGTGTCCATGACCATGTGTCCAGGACCAAATGGGGAACGTGTCCGCAACCAATCGGAAACGCACGTCGCCCACCAGGGCACTATATCAAGGGGGTTCGTACACCAGCGCAGGTACGCATTATTCACGGTTTACGCTTATACTACAGTTGTTCCATCTTCTTCTTCGTACTGGTGACTGACTTGAGTGTCGGAGGGCCAACCCCGGAGACCCCCTCCCTGGCTTGGCACTGACATTTCTTGTGCTTGCAGATCGGAGCGTGGTCTACATCCAGTCAATGCAGTAGCCACATCCCCAACTTTCTGTCTCCACGATTTTTGGACAGGATCATATTAGCGCTATCTGTGGGAACTGTTGGTACCCCATGGTAGTTTTGATGTGATATGTTAGTTAGAGCCCTAGAGCCAATCATTTGATGATTGTATTATGGACTTGTTGTATTATATTCTTATATAAATAAAGGCATTTGTTTTTTGTTATTATACTTACTTGTATTGGTGCCAAATAAACTAAGTATAATAGCGTCCTTGAGTAGAACGTTCTCACCTATATCAATCAGTTAGTTGAACCGATAGTGAGATGATATAGGGAACACTACTCTTAATCATTCCTAGTCGAGTATTAACATTCAGGGACAATATTAATGCAATAAGCTAGCATGTAGGTCAACTCAATGACTTGATCTCACAAGTCATGGATATAGAGATATCAAGTTGACACATGGGTATGCATTGGAGAATGTATACTGAATGACCCACCATGAGAAAGTATCATGGATCGTTATATGAGTGTCATATACTTTCTCATATGACTATTAGTATGACTACTAGTCCTTAGACCTGAAGTCACCATGGTTCCCTACATATGGAGTTATGTACTTTGGTTTCGTCAAACGTCACCCGTAACTGGGTGGACTATAAAGGCGATTATTGGGTATGTAACGAATTATGCAGAGGGATGTGAGTGATGTAGATGGGATCTATCCCTCCTATATGACAGGAGAGACATCGATATTCTTGATAGAGTGAGACCACGAAGTGCATGGCCATGCCCAAATGAGTCAATATGAGATATTTATCTCATTTGATTTAGTGAGTCTACTTGGAGTTCAAGATTTAGATTGATCAGAGGATGACACGGTCTATGTCTCACATTGATCAATCTAGATGTCTAGGATAGAAGGACACTTGTCATATATTGTAAGAAATCACAATTAGTAGTCACAAGGTGATGTTGGATCTCAACATTCTTGTAACTTGGGTAGTAATGATGTGTTGCTAGATACCGCTCATTACTTATGCTCCTAAATGGGTTTAGGGGCATTGCCAACATTACAAGAACCTATAGGGTCACACACAAAGGACAATTAGATGGAGATTAGGTTCATATGATGAACCAAGAGGATTAGATTCATTTGATGAATCAAATTGGATTAAGAGTAATCCTAATTGGGCTAATTGAGTTGGACTCAAGTTGATTCATGTGTTCAATGAGTCTAATTTAGATTATGACTCATTGAATCAATTTAATTAAATGAATTAGATTCATTATATTAAATTGGCTTGAATTAAATGGTTGGATTAGATCAACCATGAGAGAGATTAAATCAAGTTTGACTTGACTTGAGAGGAAGAGGAAGAGTCAAGTTTGACTTGACTTTATGCCACATCATTTGTGACTTGGCATTAAGTGGCCAATGATGATATGCCACATCACCATATCTAGCACATGTGTGTGCCACATCATGGAGGTTACAAGCCTCCTTTCCATTTAATGTGGCCGGCCACATTAATTGTAAAGGAATTACAATTGTGGTCGGCCACACAAAATGAAGGAGAATGATTTTATTTTCATTCGAGGCTCATTCACATCTTCTTCCTCCTTGAGTTCTTTCTTCTCTCCCTCTCATCCTACCTTGGCTGAACCCTACTAAGGTGCTAGCACACTTTAGTTTGGTTTTTCTCCCTCTTTGTTCGTGTGGATACGCATAGAGAGTTGTCTACCTTGACAACTTGAGATCCGGCACCTTGGACGAGCGGGATTCGCGAAAGGCACGCATCAAGGGTAAAACTCGTACTCTAATGTAGATCTAGAGTTTATAAACTCGTACTTGTAAGTTTTAGAAAGTTTTATTCTTCGCACGGATCCTGTGGAAGGGTTTCGGGGTTTCCGCGACGCGAAAAAGCGATTTTCGCGGCCCGAAAAATCCAACAGTGGTATCAGAGCCACGTGCGAAGACTTGTACAAGTTTAGTTTGTATTTTTATAAAAAATATAGATTCTGTAATATTCTGTAATTTTATAATTTTTAGAGTTTTTATGGGTATTTTTCTCGTAGAAGCGAAGCACAAGTGTTTCGACACTTGTAGGCTTCGACTACCGAGAAGTTTTTTCCGAAATGGCAAGGTTTCGCCCCAAATTTTTTTGGGACAGCGGGCTAAGGCGCTCTAGGATCATGTAGGGACACTCACGATGGTTAGATAGTGGGTAGGGGCGCTGCCCCTGGGCCCGCAAGGGGATTCGTTCCGCGATTGCGCCCGAAAACCGCTAAACGGGACCGCCGGGAAATTTTACTCGTAAAAATTGTAAAAATTAGTATTAAAATTACAGAAAATTATGAAAATTACATAATTTAGAATTATGTATAATTTGTGATGGTCATGGCCCAAAATGACCCAATCTGATTGGATTTGTGTTGTAATTCATAATACGCCTTGTGTGCCGTCATGTGATTGTGTGTGCTGTATACTTGATACGCGACCTACGCGTTTGCCTTTCTCTTTTATTCTTGTTGTAAATTAGTTTAGACTCGAATATAACTCGAGTTTCAAAATTGTAATATGCAAAATTGGAGCCATGGAAGGTCCACTCGAGACGGAGTTACGAGGAGGGCGCGAGCAACACAAGGTGGTCAAAGGGAGGAGCTTGAGAAGCTGTTGACCCTAGGTTAACCATCCGATCTTCTCATTGGCTTGAGAAGATCGTAGTAGGGTCATGACTAATCACAAATTAATTTAATTAATTGCTTGTGTATATGTGATGCATGATTAAGTTATTAATTAGTGTCTAACGATTAGATTAGATCTAAGTCGTGCACATAATGCACCCCACGATTAGATTAGATCTAAATTGAGTATATGATACACATCATCGATTAGATTAGATCTAAATCACGTCAACTATAATGCCTACCGTGCGGTGATACCTATCACTACCTCGATCACATGTGTTGTTGAATCTGCCAAAGCAGAGCAACACATATTATCTTGGTAGGGTACGGAGGGACAATCTTGGTCCCGCTTATCAACGCATGGGCGAGTACAAACTCAATTAGATTGAGTATTCCTAGTTAACTCGGTTGAATCGAGTATAACTATAGACATTCTTCCAATGGTTGGAAAGATAGGACATAAATCACATTTATATTAATTCTTGGGCGTATTAGCCAAAGCTAACTCAAGTTTTAATATAACTGCAGATAATGATCCTATAAACAAGAGTTGCATAGAGATGTAATTGGTAAATTGCTACCTACTGATCATACTAAGTCTTGAGCATATTAGCCAAAGCTAACTCAAGGGTTAGTATGATGTAGATCTTGTCCCACATGAATTATAAAATTCAGTGGGAGCATCATTTAGTTAAAGACCTAATTAAATGATTTAAAAGAATATGATATTTATTTTATGCATTTTTCTGTTGTAGATAACCATGACGTCAAATACGAACACCTTCTCTCTGCGTTCTGTCCTTGAGAAGGACAAGCTCAACGGAGCAAATTTCCTGGACTAGTACAGGAACTTGAGAATAGTTCTCACCCAGGAACGTAAACTGTACGTTCTGGAGCAGCCCATTCCGGAGGCTCCTCCTGCCAATGCCACGCGAGCAGATAAAGATGCTTACAAGAAGCATCAAGATGACGCATTAGATGTGTCCTGTCTAATGCTAGCGACCATGAACTCTGAGCTTCAGAAGCAACACGAGTTGATGGACGCTTACGATATGGTTGAACATCTTCGTCAACTGTATCAAGGACAAGCGCGGCATGAGAGATTTGAGATCTCAAGGGCACTATTTCAGTGCAAGATGTCAGATGGGGCTCCCGTAGACCCATATGTACTCAAAATGATTGGGTACATAGAAACCTACAGAGGTTGGGATTCCCGCATGGCCAAGAGCTGGCCACTGACCTGATCTTGCAATCCTTGCCGGATAGCTATAGTCAGTTCATTCTAAACTACAATATGAACGAAATTGACAAGCCACTGCTCGAGCTGCTTAGCATGTTAAGAACTGCTGAGCTGAACCTTAAGAAGGCTAAGCCCCACTCTGTTCTGATGGTTCAGAAATACAAGGGCAAGGGCAAGCCCAAAGGCAAGGGAAAGTCCCAAGCCAAGGGAAAAGGCAAGGCACTGAAGCCTAAAGGATGGGTCGCCAAGGATGCTACCTGCTTCCACTGCGGTCAGACTGAGCACTAGAAGAGGAACTGCAAGGTGTACCTGGAAGATCTTAAAAAGAAGCGAAGTGAGACTTCCACTTCAGGTATATATGTTATAGAAGTTAATCTATCTATTTCTTCATCATGGGTATTAGATACCGGATGTGCTTCTCACATTTGTACTAATGTGCAGGCGCTGAGAAATAGCGAGGTGGACCTACGCGTAGGCAATAGAGCACGGGTTGCTGCTGTTGTTGTAGGGACTTATTTTCTATCTCTGCCATCTGAGCTTGTATTAAAGTTGGATGATTGTTGTTATGTGCCTGCATTAACTAAGAACATAATTTCAGTTTCTTGTTTGGACAAGAAAAGTTTCTCTTTTATAATAAAGGATAAATGTTGTTCAGTTTATTTAAAAGATATATTCTATTGTGGTGCACCTTTGATGAACGGACTCTACATTCTAGACCTTGAAAGCCCTATCTATAACATAAATACCTAGAGGTTCAAGTTAAATGACATGAACTAAACCTATCTCTGGCACTGTCGCTTAGGTCATATAAATGACAAGCGCTTATCCCAGCTCCATAAGGATGGTTTGCTGGCCTCATTTGACTTTGAATCTTATGAGACGTGCGAGTCATGCCTGTTAGAGTGTATATTAAAAGCCTAGCTTTTGGTATAAACATTTATCTAGAAATAAGAATCACATTGGTCAAATGACTACATTTATGATAAATGTAGTTGTTCAATTAATTTATATTGTAGATAACATGGCGTGTGGTGTCACACACAGAGGATCATGTTATCAGTACCTTATAAATTATAAACAGTAGCTCACGACCATAATGAAAAGGAACGAACCATTGGAAGGTCGTAGTGTAATTAGGTATTAGTTTATCTTAACAATATAATTACACTAGTACACTTATAGTGTATTGAGTAGGACCATTAGAGGTCATTTCTTTTATACTGACTTTATAAAGAAACAATGACCTCAGTTATTATGGAAGTGTGTGCTCTTAATCCTAATATAATAACAAGCACATATATTTGATATTTATTTCTTTAATTTATCAATGGGTGAGATTTAGTTCGATGAATCAATAAGCCCGATAAGTTGGGAAATGATATTACTTATAGTGTGTATTGTTGATTATAGATGGAAACTGTGTCCTAGTGATCTAGGTTGAGAATGTCCTCAAGAGGAGCTCATAAGGATTGCCATGTTAAACCCTGCAGGTGGACTTAGTCCGACATGATGATGAAGTTGAGTGGTACTACTCTTGGAGCTAGATATTAATTAAGTGAGTTGTCAGTAACTTACTCAATGAGTGGACATTTGTTATCTTAAACACAGGGAGACTAACATACTCATAATAAGAAGGAGCCCAAAATGTAATTTGGGATTGGTGCGGTAGTTCAATAATAGTTCTTTAGTGGAATGAATTATTATTGATGAAATTAAGTTGTGTGTTCGGGGCGAACACGGGATGCTTAATTTCATCGGGAGACCAAAACCAATTCCTCCTCTCGGTCCCTATCATAGCCTCTAGTATATAGAGATTTATACCCACCGCATACCCACCTTCTTACCCATCCAATGGGGCCGGCCAAGCTAGATTGGAACTCAAGCTAGGGCCGGCCAAGACCAAGTGGATAATGTTGGTGCAATATCCCTCAGGTCAAGGTTGACCTGGGTAACCAAGCTGAGTCTTGGTTTGGGTTTAGATGTTTGACAATAAGATATTGATTGAAGAAGAGTCAAGTAGGTCAAGGTTGACTGGATACTTGACTGGGAAGTCCTAACTGGGATGTTAGGCAAAATGAAAGACCTAGTGAGTGAAGCTAGGCAGTATGAAAGTCCTGGTGAGTGAAGCCAGTAAGAAAAGTCCCGTGAGTGAAGCCAGCAGGGAAAGTCCCGTGAGTGAAGCCAGTGTAAGGAAAGTCCCGTGAAGCTAGACAGGAAAAGTCCGGTGAGTGAAGCAGGCAGATGGAAACCTGGTGAGTGAAGCCGTGAAAGTCCCAGTGAGTGAAGCTAGGCGATGGAAGTCCCGTGAGTGAAGCCAGCAAGAGGAAAGTCCCGTGAGTGAAGCCAGTAAGGAAAGTCACTGTAAGTGAAACCAGCAAAAGAAAAGTCCCGTGAGTGAAGCCAGATGGAAATCCGTGAGTGAAGCCGTGAAAGTCCTAGTGAGTGAAGCTAGGCGATGGAAGTGTGAAGCCAAGGTGAAAGTCCTAGTGAGTGAAGCTAGGCGATGGAAATCCTGGTGAAGCCAGTGAAAGTCCTAGTGAGTGAAGCTAGGCAGATGGAAATCCTGGTGAAGCGTGAAAGTCCTAGTGAGTGAAGCTAGGGCAGATGGAAAACCCTAGTGAGTGAAGCTAGGTGAAAGTCCCGGTGAGTGAAGCCGTGCAAGGGAAAATCCAGATGGATCAAGGATGATTGGACATCCGGTGTTGGGAAGTCCAAGTAGGTCAAAGGATTGATCGGATACTTGGCATGAAAGAAAAGTCCAAGTAGGTCAAAGGGATTGACCTGATACTTGGCACAGAGAAAGTCCAAGTAGGTCAAAGGATTGACCGGATACTCGAGAGAAAAGTCCAAGTGGGTCAAAGGATTAACCGACACTTGGTAAGGGAGTCCTAGCAGTCAAGGGAGTGACTAGATGCTAGGCATGACATACCAACAGTCAAGGTTGACCGGATGTTGGTTTGGGAGGTTTGGGACTTGGTTTTGGACAAAAACGCGTCGGATCGCGATCGATTTGCTGGATCGATCGCTGGATCGATCCGACTGCCCAATCAAAGAGCCTCCGGATCGATCCGTGGATCGATCTGGGTCCCTCGATCGCGATTGGGACGCGGCTGCCGCGCGATAAGCGCCGGATCGATCCGCGGCTCGATCAGAGGCGCTCTGGATCAATCCGTGGATCGATCCAAAGCCTCCCCGATCGATTGGGAATATTCGAATCGATCGGGATCCGACCGTTGGCGTCGTTTATAGCTGCAGGCGTGTGATGGCTGCGGCATCTCTTCTCCGATTCACTCCAGATTTCTCGCCAGCTCCTCCACAGCACTCACAAAGCTCAGATCGCCATTTCTTGAAGGATCTTGGAAGTTTTCCAAGTCAAGAGGCGGATCAAAGCCAAGAAGAGAAGCTAGGGTTAGGGTTTATACTCATTGTAAGCTTGTATCTCTTGTATCCTTTCCCTCTCTTCTTGTATTGAGTCTTGTAGGGCTTCTCCGCCCTTGGTAGTTACCATAAAGGAGAGTTTTATTTAGTGGAGGGTGTGTGTGTTGGTGTGGATCCTTGGATTAGTCACCTCTTGTGAGGTGGATACCAAGTAAAACCAACCGTGTTAGCGTTGTGTGTTTGTTTCTGTATTTTCCGCTGCAAATCTTTGAAGGAACAAGCAACGCCGAGCAACGAGCGAACGCGACGGGCTATTCACCCCCCCCCCCCCTCTAGCTACGTGGTATCAGAGCAAGGCCGCTCTTCACCGGAATCATCGCCGGAAGGGTCAAGCATAACAAGAAAAGCTAGAGGGTGAAGAAGTTGGAGCAAATTCTTCAAGTTCAAGATTTTATCAAGCTCAACTTCAAGATGCAATTCCAAGATGGACTTGGATTTGACACAAGGGTGGCTCCACCATATTCATCTACAAGCTTCGATTCTTGGAAATCAAGAATCGAAAATTTTCTTATGATGGAGATAGAGCAATGGTTTGCTCTCATGGAAGGTTTTGAAGCTCCCACAAATTCCAAGGGCAAAGTACTCAAAAGGAGCAAGTGGAGCAAAGACCAAATCCAAAGATGTGAGGCCAATGACAAAGTGACCAAGCTTTTGGTCAATTTATTGCCAAGCAACATCTTGGAACAAATTGGAGAGTTTGAAGATGCCAAGGAGCTTTGGAGCAAATTGGCAAGAATTCATGAGATCCCCTCCACTGTACCAGATCAAGGAGAATCCAAAGAGGGCGACTCATTGGATCAAGACCAAGAGGAGGACTCCGAGGTTGAGAGATGCTCAAACCTCCGAAGAAAAGGAAATCCAAGAAGCTTCATCCTCAAGGGAATGCAACGAAGGGAACAAGGAGGGAGCATACTCCTTGTTTCATATTCAAGATGATGAAGCCTCCACCTCTAGGATTGAGGGGGAGCAATTTTTGGTGACGCCGGATCAAGAAGAAGGAGAAGCTTCTACATCCGGGTCAAGTGAAGAAGAAGAAGATGGTGCCACCTCCGAAATTCAAGAAATATCAAATGGAGGAGCAAGTGCCATCCCTATACAAGAAGGTATAAATGTTTCAATTAAAAATAAAAATCATATAATATGTTTTGAGTGTAGGGAAAAAGTGCAGTATAAGAGCAAGTGTGCAAAATTGACAAAGAAGAAGGGCCAAGTGGCACAAAAGGGCAAGGAGAAGCCCAAGGAGACCATCCCCGGAATAAAAAGGAGCAAGGAGCACATTGTGTGCTTTTCTTGCAACCAAAAAGGGCATTACCGAAGTCAATGCCCCAAGGGGAAGAAGATGGTCAAGGCTCAAGGAGGCATTAGTCAAGGGGGAGCCTCCAAGGTAAAGAAGAAGGTAACATTTATTGAGCCTACCCCTTTACATTATGGTAAAAAGCATGATAGTTCTAACTTTTATCATTTTAATGCAATTTACCATAAGAATAGAAAGCATGAGGGCTTTAAGGAAAAACATGTGGCCCTACATGCCAAAACTACCCAACCTAAGGTTAGGAAGGTAGATAGACACTTGGGCAATAACTCTAAAGATTTTAGATACAAGCCCAAGAACAAATATGCTCATGAATCAAATGAAAAATCTAAAACTAAGGACTTAGTGATAGAAAATCAAGTCTTGAGGTCAAGACTTGATAAAATGGAAAAGACCCTAAAAAGGATGAAAAATATCCTATTAGGGCAAAATGAGCATAACCTAGGTTTAGGGGTACAAAAGCCATCCAATGGCCATAGAGGTTTGGGATACAAACCAAAGGCTAAGAAGGATGTGCCCTCTTACCATAGAGTTCCATATAGTTATGGAACAAACCCTAGGTCTAGTGGTCAAGCTAAAAATACTAGGGAAGTCATCCCTAAGAGTATTTTTGCAATAAATGTGACTAAGACTTCTAAGAAGTCTAAGAAAGTCACAAACAAGGTCACAAGGGAGGTTATCCCTAGAGTTGACCTAGAAAATGTGACCAAGGCTTCTAAGAAGCCCAACAAGGTCACTAGGAAGGTATCTAGGGAAGTTATCCCTAGTGAGTACCTAGAGCATCCAAGGAGCACCAATAGGTGTTGGGTTCCTAGGAGCATCTTCTCTACCCCATAGATGGGTTAGAGAGTGTCAACTCCGATTAGAAGAGTAGTTAACCCAACTTTGAGGAAATTGACACTCAAGGAGCATTTTCAAGGTTTTAGTTAACCTTTGAAAATGAAATGGAATTATTGATTACTCCTTGAAAGAGTAAAATGTGCCAAATGGTGAAAAATTGTTTTTATCTTAAAATGGCACAAATTGGGAAAACCTTGAGAAATACCAAGTTGGGATTTTGGTATGTTCTTAGGCAATTTAAGGCAATCCGGGCCTTAATTCAAAAGTGCTACTCTTGAAGAAAAATGGAATATGCCAACATTTGAGGACATGTTTATTTTCAATTGGCATACATTAAATCAAGGAAATTAGAAATGCCAAATTTAGGCTTTAGCATTCTCTTGTAGCACTTTAGGGCAATCTAGGTTTAAGGTGTAAGTTTAGCTAAGACTTTAAGGATACTTAGATAGTTAATCTAGGTATATTTTATTTATGCTAAATCTTGCCATGATTGTTTGCCCATCATATGCCATGACATCATGTCTAGTTTTTGCATTCATGTTTTATTATGGAAAATTCAAAAATACCATGTCATGACATTCATACATCATGTAGTAATAGGATATTTTCTTTTGAAAATTATTTTATTTTGATGTATGCCATAACATAATCATGCATTTAGTTTAATTCCTTGTAATTAAGGACGAATGGCATTTAACGACACTTATTAACAAGTGACATCCTGGGTGGATGTCTAATATCTCTAAAATGCCTAGATAGATATGCATGATCCCTAGAATAGGGCAAAACCAAATTTTACATCTCACAAAGACCTCTAAGATGACTTGTATGTGTTTTGTCCACAATAGATCCAAGTGAGATGTTAGGATGATGAACAAAGCTCAAGATGTTGATTTAGTGCATTCCTTTGAGTTTTAAATTCATCAAAACACATAGTTATGTGTTTTCCCATCATTGGGAAAGCTAATGTACAAGTCATGTGCATTATGCCCAAGGAACATGATGGGATATTGGTTTTGAAAATGTTTTCAAAATGATTTTGGAAAACCTTGGTGAAGGCTATCTTTTGATAGTAATCACCATTGAATAGTTAGACACAAACTTGAAGAAAACACTAAAGTTTTTGCAAGTTCTCAAGTTTGTGTCAATCTTTGAAAATATGAAGTATTTTCATAGAAAACTATTTTTTCGTGATAGTAAACGCCCTAAATAATGTCTACACGAAATTTCATAATTTTTGGATTTTTGTAGAATTTTCTAGGGGTTTCTGAAGTTGACTGAAATGGAATTTCAGCAATTATCAGAGCTCCGATCGATCCATGGATCGATTGGAGTTCCTGAATCGATCCATGGATCGATTCAAACGGCAATTCCCGCGAGCAGAAGCTCGCTGGATCGATCAGCCGATCGATCCAGGGAGTCTGAATCGATCAGTGGATCGATTCAGCAAGGTTCAATCGATTGGAACCCAACTTCAATCGATCCAAGTTGCTGGTTTTGGCTGGGAAGGCCTGATTTCAGCATCTTTGAACCTATTTTAGTCTAGGTAACCATTCCAAACCCCTTAAATACATTTGTATACATACAAAGGGTGTTTTCATGTTGAAAACAAGGATGGATTGGTTAACGAAGACTAAGTAGAAGAAGTTTAGGTTGAGGTTGTTTCAAATATTGAACATTTAAACCTCAAAACTTCTAAAATTTGGGTTTCCTAAAAGTTTAGGAATTCCAAGTCATTGTTGGTGCAATGATAGAAGTTACCACCATGTCTTTAGGGGGAGGGACTCTTTAAAGACATGAAAAATTATTTTTCATGAACCTAAGAAGGTGGTTAACCTTCTGTTGTGAACTTGCTCAAGGTTGAGCATTTAAACTTGAAATGGGGAGAAATGGGGAGTGGATATCCTCATTATTTCAAGTGGACACTCAAGTGGTAGATAATGCTCAAGGTTGGGTAGTTGTCTACATTGAGGGAGAAGTTAAGGATAAATGAAGGGTATGGGACCTTCATTATCGTGTTGATCACAACGAGTGATGTTGTGAACAACGATGAGCAACTCTTCAGGGGGAGAGTCTTCAACAAATGGATTTGTTGAAGTGTGCCCAGAATTGGAGCATAGGTTGATGTGTGTCCAACGATGGGTTGATGTGTGTCAATAGGGGGAGAATGTATGGTTAAGCTTAGTCCTTCATTACCTATGGGAAGGTCATAGGGGGAGAATGAAAGGACTCATGAAAGGGAGTAAGTTGGGCTTTCATTACCTAGAGGGAGTTTGCCCTCTTAGGGGGAGAATGAAGAGCTTAATTTATGCTTTCATTACCTAGTGGCATGAAGAAGGAGGCTATGGGATTAGCCTAACTTACATATGGGATTGTAAGTGTTATTGTGGTATTGTCAAACATCAAAAGGGGGAGATTGTTGGTGCAATATCCCTCAGGTCAAGGTTGACTGGTAACCAAGCCGAGTCTTGGTTTGGGTTTAGATGTTTGACAATAAGATATTGATTGAAGAAGAGTCAAGTAGGTCAAGGTTGACTGGATACTTGATCGGAAGTCCTAACTGGATGTTAGGCAAAATGAAAGACCTAGTGAGTGAAGCTAGGCGATGAAAGTCCCGTGAGTGAAGCCAGTGTAAGAAAGTCCCGTGAGTGAAGCCAGCAAGAGGAAAGTCCCGTGAGTGAAGCCAGAGGAAAGTCCTGTAAGTGAAGCTAGGCAGGAGAAAGTCCCGTGAGTGAAGCCAGCAGATGGAAACTGTGAGTGAAGCCGTGAAAGTCCTAGTGAGTGAAGCTAGGCGGATGGAAGTCCCGGTGAGTGAAGCTAGGCAGAAGGAAAGTCCCGGTGAGTGAAGCCAGGAAGGAAAGTCCCGGTGAGCCAGGCAGGAGAAAGTCCCGTGAGTGAAGCCAGATGGAAATCCGAGTGAAGCCGTGAAAGTCCTAGTGAGTGAAGCTAGCGGATGGAAATCCTGGTGAGTGAAGCCAGGTGAAAGTCCTAGTGAGTGAAGCTAGGCAGATGGAAATCCTGGTGAGTGAAGCCAGGTGAAAGTCCTAGTGAGTGAAGCTAGGCAGATGGAAATCCTGGTGAGTGAAGCCAGGTGAAAGTCCTAGTGAGTGAAGCTAGGCAGATGGAAAACCCTAGTGAGTGAAGCTAGGTAAAAGTCCTGGTGAGTGAAGCCAGGCAAGGGAAAATCCAGATGGATCAAGGATGATTGGACATCTGGTGTTGGGAAGTCCAAGTAGGTCAAAGGATTGACTGGATACTTGGCATGAAAGAAAAGTCCAAGTAGGTCAAAGGGATTGACCGGATACTTGGCACAGAGAAAAGTCCAAGTAGGTCAAAGGGATTGACCGGATACTTGGCACAGAGAAAAGTCCAAGTGGGTCAAAGGGATTGACCGGACACTTGGTAAGGGAGTCCTAGCAGGTCAAGGGAGTGACTAGATGCTAGGCATGACATACCAACAGGTCAAGGTTGACCGGATGTTGGTTTGGGAGGTTTGGGACTTGGTTTTGGACAAAAATCAAGTGCTGGATCGATCAGTGGATCGATCCAGGCTCTGGATCGATCAGTGGATCGATCCAGACCTGTCCCAGCGAACAGAGAGCCTCTGGATCGATCCGTGGATCGATCCAGAGGTCCCAATCGATCAGTGGATCGATTGGGACGCGGCTGCTTCGCGCGATAAGCGCTGGATCGATCCGTGGATCGATCCAGGCGTTTTCCCAGAGCACAGAGGCGCTCTGGATCGATCCGTGGATCGATCCAAAGCCTCCCCGATCGATTGGGAATATTCGAATCGATCGGGATCCGACCGTTGGCGTCGTTTATAGCTGCAGGCGTGTGATGGCTGCGGCATCTCTTCTCCGATTCACTCCAGATTTCTCGCCAGCTCCTCCACAGCACTCACAAAGCTCAGATCGCCAGTTCTTGAAGGATCTTGGAAGTTTTCCAAGTCAAGAGGCGGATCAAAGCCAAGAAGAGAAGCTAGGGTTAGGGTTTATACTCATTGTAAGCTTGTAAGCTTGTATCTCTTGTATCCTTTCCCTCTCTTCTTGTATTGAGTCTTGTAGGGCTTCTCCTCCCTTGGTAGTTACCATAAAGGAGAGTTTTATTTAGTGGAGGGTGTGTGTGTTGGTGTGGATCCTTGGATTAGTCACCTCTTGTGAGGTGGATACCAAGTAAAACCAACCGTGTTAGCGTTGTGTGTTTGTTTCTGTATTTTCCGCTGCACATCTTTGAAGGAACAAGCAACACCGAGCAACGAGCGAACGCGACGAGCTATTCACCCCCCCTCTAGCTACTTTTGGTCCTAACAGATAAGCCATGAAGGTGGCCGACCAAAGCATGGGTCCCAAGCTTAGGTGGTCGGCCACTAGAATATTAAAAAGGATTTTTATTAAAATTATTTCTTATGTGGATATCATGATTTTAAAAGAGAGTTTAAAAATTAAAAATTTCCTTTTATAGCTTTCTACAAAAGATTAAGAGAAGAGATTAATCTCTTTCCTTATTTGTAGTTTAAAAGGATGGTTTTAATTTTTGGTAAAAACTTTCCTTATTTGTAAATCATCTACATGTTTAAAAGAAAGTTTAAAATTTGAAATCTTTCCTTATTTGTTGATTAAAGGAGGATTTTAAATTTTAAGAAAAACTTTCCTTTTTAACCATGTTCATGATTTAAAAAAAAGTTTAAAAATTAAATATTCTCTTTTATAAGTTTCTACAAGAGATTAAGAAAATATTTGATATCTTTCCTTATTTGTAGATTAAAAGAGATTTTAATTTTTAGAGATAACTTTCTTTTTATCCACATGTTTAAAAGAAAGATTTTAATTTATAAAATTTTCTTTTTATTAACCAATCATGAAGGGATTAAATTATTGGAGAAATTTTTATAAATTTCTGGAAACAAATTAGGAAGTTTTAATTCTTGTTTTAATTAAAACTTTCCTTGATTTGGGGCTTGAGGTGGCCGGCCATTGTATTTGAAAAAGAAAATTATTTTTAATTAAATAATTTTTCCTTTTCAATGGAAAAAGAATTAAGGAAATTTTTATTAAATTTTTCTTATTTGCCAAGACCAAGGATTATAAAAGAGGGGATAGAGAAGGATTTATGATTAATGATCTCTATTCTTTTCCTTCATCTTCTCTTTGGTTTTGGTGGCCGGCCCTATTACTCTCCTCTCCTCTTGTTGGCCGAAACTTATCTCTTGGTGGAGCTTTTATTTGTGGCCGGATCAAGGAAGGAGAAGAAGGAGAGAAAGCAAGCCTCGTTTCTAGTATCCCTTGGAGCATGGTGGTGGTGGCCGAACCTCTTCATCCTAGAAGAAGTTTTGATGGCCGAAACTTGCAAGGAAGAAGAAGGTGCTTGGTGGTTCTCATCTCGGAAGATCGTTGCCCACACAACGTCCGAGGTTAGAAGAGGAATACGGTAGAAGATCAAGAGGTCTTTCTAAAAGGTATAACTAGTAATTTTTTTTTTGCATCATACTAGTTATTTTTGGAAATAATACTAAATACAAGAGGCATACGATTCTAGAGTTTCGAATTTGTTTTCGATATAGTGTTCTTTCCCTTATGATTTGATTGTTCTTTTCGGTTAACCTAAAGTTATTTTAGGAAATTAAATATTATCTTTCCATAAAAGGTTTTGTCTAGTCGGTGGTGGTTGCTCCCATATCCAAGAAGGCCGTGTGCCTCGCCACGTCAGTACTGGGAACCAATTATGGAAATTAATATTTAATGGAATTAATAACTTAAGGTGATTAGGGTCGAACGTGTTAAGTTCCGCAGGAGACCCAAGTCAAAACCTAAAAGAACGAATAGATTAAGTTTTGGATCAAACGTGTTAAGTTCCGCAGGCGATCCAAAATTTAATTTAAAAGAATACATGGTAGCTAGGAAAAGGTTCAGACCTTTGTACAAAATTTTTGTACAGTGGAACCTCTAGGTTTTCCGAGTAGTAACCAACAATTGACATCAGAACTAGGGTTTTGCCTCTGTGTATTTGGTATTAGGTTAATTATGCACATGTCATACATAATTTAGGCAGGTTAATAATAGGATGTGCTAACTTTGTGGATGCAGAAACCAACTATTATGGCTTTTAGTTATTATGTGTGTGATTGGACCCTTGGACATGTCAAGGGCATTTTATTGTGTGTGCATGATTGTATTATAAAATACAGCAGGAGCTGTATTTAGTTTTATTAGGATTTTATTTTTGATCTAGTTACATGTACATTCCTTTTATGGAATATAGGATCGATGGATGTAAATTTTATTTTATGTTCGATCTAGTTTACATGTACATTCCTTCGAGGAATATAGGATCGAAAAATGTAAAATTCTATTTATGTCGCAGATCGAATCTTGCAAGGCATGGAACCTTTTGAGGACCAGAGGCGCAGCGGAACAAGGAGCAAGATGGATGCGACAACTAGACCCGGTGGCGGTGGCCAAAGATGGCAGCAGCTAGGATTGGCGACACACGGAGGACAGCAATAGATAAAAGCCATAATAGTTGAAAATTATTTTTTCTATTTATTGCTTTTTATGCTGCGTTGTGTGTGCTTGTCAGTATGCATGTTAGGTAGACTAGCATAGTTAAAATTCCTCATTTATAAATAACTAAGTGGGAGAGAGATTTTTAAGTAAATCCCATGGTCTCCATTACTAGTTTGTAAGTGATGCAAACAAGTTTGTGCATTGGCTCTGAGTGCCTTCCTCTATAACGGATGAGCTTGTTTGTGGATCACTAGAACAGACTTCCATTTTTGGATGACTATAGGAAGTTAATTAAGAGCGTGTGATCTTCCCCAACGGAAGGGGCATAATCTTATTAATGGACTTAGTGTCAAGTAATGGTATACACTTAGACACATCTAACAGTATCCTCCCCATCGGAGTCACTGCTATTATTTGTGTGACCAAATAATACCAACTATTAATTTTATTTGTCAAAAAGTTAGGTTGACAAGATAATAAAATTAATGGGTTAAAACCCTCCTTTTACAAATGTTGAATTTGTATACGTCCACACTAACGTGGCATGCAAAATTCACGGTGTTTGAGGTGTTGGTGAATTTAAATAATATTGTTTGAGGAATCAATATTTTTTAAATTCAAAAGTTTTTGACCAAATATTTGATCAAAGACAGATCAACTATTAATTTTATTCGTCATAAAGTAAAGTTGACGAGATAATAAAATTAATGAATAAAATCTCCTCTTCGATTTTGTATACACAAAATTTATGGAAATTTTAAGGAGTTGATCTTGACCAAATATTTTTGTGATTCTTAGGATTTAAAATGTTTGTCAATCCCTAATAGTCATACTATAGAAAAGACTTAGTAGTCCCAATTGTAATGATTGGAAATAAGACTTGGACATTAAGGTAGACTGTCTTCTTAGAACTAAGAACAAAATAGGTGTATTTAATTCATTAGTTGAAACATGTTTAGTTGTGTTATCTACCAGAACCTGGAGTGTAGATACAGATGCCATCAATCATGTCCGTAATTCATTGCAGGATTCCAGGAAACTCGGCAACTAAATGAAATTAAAACACCGTCCACATGGGCACTACTGTAAAAATGGTAGCTGTTGCAGTGGGAGATGTTTATCTTTTGATAAGAATAAAACATGGATTTTTGAGTAATTGTCTTTACGCACCAAGTTTAGAAAGAACTAGTTTTCAGTTTCTAAACTATTCAAAGAACTTGATATTCTGCCTCTTTTAATAACAAAATTGTTATTAAGAAAAAGAGGGAAGTTATATGTTTTGGTACGTTGGTTGGCAATTTATAAATCCAATAACTCTCACGATACAACAAATGGAAATTAGTAACACATCTTCTAATTTTAAGAGAAAGCAACCTTCGGAAATGAACCATTAATATCTTTGGCATCTAAGGCTAGGATATATTAACTTGAGAATGATTCATTGGTAGCTGATGAACTTTTGGGTTCATTAGTAGTGGAAATCTTTCCAACCTGCGAGTCTTACTTGGAAGGAAAAATAACCAAGAAGCTTTTAAGTCTAAGGGGTATGGAGTCAAAGATATGTTGAAATTGGTTCATTCTGATTTGTGTGATCCTATGACTATCCAGATAAGAGGTAGTATTGAATATTTCGTCTATTTTATAGACAACTATTTAAGATACAAATAAATTTACTTAATGTACCGCAAGACTAAGTACTTTGATTAGTTCAAATAGTACAAGGCTGATGCGGAGAAATGTTAAAGTAAAAGTCATTATGGTAAGAACATAGTGGCAAGTACCTCTTGGGAGAATTTAGGAGTCACTTATCAGAAGTAGGGATTCAATCCCAACTAACTACACCTGGTACACCCCAACAGAATGGTGTAGAAAAAGGAAGGTATAGGACTCTTATGGAAATAAGTAGATTAATGAGTTATTTAGAATATTACCAAAATCATTTTTAGGATATACTCTAGAAACGGAAGTGAATATAGTACCTTCTAAAGTCAGAACTCTCTACTCATATAGAATTGCTGAATAGGCGTAAGCCTATTTCAAAGCATATTCGGATACGGGTAGTCCAACACATATGCTGAAGAGAGACAATAATAAGTTGGACAGGAATTCACTTATTTGTGGGTTATCCTAGAGAAATGAAAGTAGGTTTATAGTCTTAAAAATCAGAAAGTCATTGTTAGCATCAATGATCGATTTTTAGAAAAGGACTATGTAATAAACCACGTGCCCATAAGAAAATTTGTTCTTAAGGAAATAATAAAAGACATGTATAATCTAGTACCAATTGTACAAGATGAGATAACACAAGGAAACTGCAACATTTATCACAAATGATACACAATTACAGAAAGTGCCTTGTCGTAGTGGGAGGGTTGTTAGGCAACCTAAAGAGATTCATGTTTTGGGAGAGTTTTTGGACTCGATCTCTGGAGGACATGAACCTGATCTCCGGACATATGACAAAGCACTCCAAGATAAAGATGCAATATCTTGGCAAAGAGTAATGAATAACATAATTAGAATATATGTATTCTAATAAAATCTGGAAATGGTGTAAAAGCCTTTGGGTATAAAAAGGTCTATAATAGGAAAAGAGGGATAGACAGGAAGGTAGAAACTTTCAAAGCAAGGCTAGATGAAAAAGGAAACTTTTTCACTGGTAGCCATGCTTAAGTCTATCCGGATACTTTTATCTATTTGGTAAGTGGATGACAAGACAACATTCCTTAATGGAAGTCTTGAAGAAAGCATCCATATAAAGCAACCAGAAGGGTTCATTGCAAAGGGCTAGAGCATCATGTGTGCAAGCTCAATTAGTCTATGGACTGATGCAAAGCTTCAAGGTCTTGGAACATCCAGTTTATCAAAGTAATCCAGACCTATGGATTTATTGAGTAAACGGATAAGTCTTGTGTATACAAAAGGTGTGATGGAAACGTGGTGGTATTTCTTGTACTATACGTAGATAACATTTTTGGTAGTTGGAAACAATATCAAAATGTTGTCAGAAGTAAGGGTATGGTTGTCCAAATAATTCGATATAAAGGACTTGGGAGAATGTATATATTTTTTAGATCAAAGTAATAAGGGATCGCAAGAAAAAATATATTTTACTTATCCCAAGCTTGATACATCAGAAAAATCCTTGCTCGTTTTAAGCATGCAAAACTCCTAGAAAGGTTTCTTACTTTTTAAGTATGGAGTGTCTTTATCTAAAGAGATGTCTCCGATGACATCAAAGGAGATTGAGGACATGTAGGCAGTTCTTTATGCTTCGGCAGTTAGACAACCTAATGTATGCTATGCACGAGATCAGAAATCTGTTTTGCCAAGGGCATAGTTAGCAGATATCAAAGTAACCCTAGACAAGAACATTGGACTGCAGTAAAGCATATATTAAAGTACCTTAGAGGAACTAGAGATTATATACTAGCTTACAAGGTAGTTAATTTGGTCCCTGTGGGTTGCATGGATTTTGACTTCCAATCGGATAGGGATAATAATAAGTCAACCTCGGGGTTTTGTGTTTACTTTAGGAGGTAAAGTTATAACTATGGAAGAGTGATAAGCATAGGTGTTTTTCTGGACTCCACCATAGAAGCTCAGTATATGGTAAGCCTCTGAGGTAGCCATAAAAAGGCGAATGACTCAATAACCTCAAGATAGACTTAGATATGATTTCTGATTTGTCCAAAGATTATTACAATTTATTGTAATAACATTGGTGCAGTAGCAAACTTCAAGAAACCATAAGTCTATAAGGCAAGAAAACACAATAGAGCGCAAGTACCACCCAATACGAGAAATCGTATAAATGAGGAGAAGTTGTTGCCGCCTAGATTACATCAGATGATAACCTAAGGTCCTTAAGGCAAGAGCTTTTTGAAAGGCATGGGAATCAGATGTATGGCAGCAGATATGACTGCTTAGTCTTTTAGTATAAGTGGGAGATTGTTAGAGTGTATACTAAAAGCCTAGCTTTTGGTATAAACATTTAACTAGAAATAAGAATCACATTGGTCAAATGACTACATTTATGATAAATGTAGTTGTTCAATTAATTTATATTGTAGATAACATAGTGTGTGGTGTCACACACAGAGGATCATGTTATCAGTACCTTATAAATTATAAACAGTAGCTCAATACCATAATGGAAAGGAACAAACCATTGGAAGATCGTAGTGTAATTAGGTATTAATTTATCTTAACTATATAATTACACTAGTACACTTAGAGTGTATTGAGTAGGACCATTAGAGGTCATTTCTTTTATACTGACTTTATAAAGAAACAAAGACCTCAGTTATTATGGAAGTGTGTGCTCTTAATCCTAATATAATAACAAGCACATATATTTGATATTTATTTCTTTAATTTATCAATGGGTGAGATTTAGTTCGATGAATCAATAAGCTCAATAAGTTGGGAAATGATATTACTTATAGTGTGTATTGTTGATTATAGAAGAAAACTGTGTCCTAGTGATCTAGGTTGAGAATGTCCTCAAGAGGAGCTCATAAGGATTGTCATGTTAAACCCTGCAGGTGGACTTAGTCCGACATGACAATGAAGTTGAATGGTACTACTCTTGGAGCTAGATATTAATTAAGTGAGTTGTCAGTAACTTACTTAATTAGTGGACATTTGTTATTTTAAACACAGGGAGACTAACACACTCATAATAAGAAGGAGCCCAAAATGTAATTTGGGATTGGTGCGGTAGTTCAATAATAGTTCTTTAGTGGAATGAATTATTATTGATGAAATTAAGTTGTGTGTTCGGGGCGAACACGGGATGTTTAATTTCATCGGGAGACCAAAACCAATTCCTCCTCTCGGTCCCTATCGTAGCCTCTAGTATATAGAGATTTATACCCACCGCATACCCACCTTCTTACCCATCCAATGGGGCTGGCCAAGCTAGCTTGGAACCCAAGCTAGGGCCGGCCAAGACGAAGTGGATAAGCCATGAAGGTGGCCGGCCAAAGCATGGGTCCCAAGCTTAGGTGGCCGGCCACTAGAATATTAAAAAGGATTTTTATTAAAATTATTTCTTATGTGGATATCATGATTTTAAAAGAGAGTTTAAAAATTATAAATTTCTTTTTATAGCTTTCTACAAAAGATTAAGAGAAGAGATTAATCTCTTTCCTTATTTGTAGTTTAAAAGGATGGTTTTAATTTTTGGTAAAAACTTTCCTTATTTGTAAATCATCTACATGTTTAAAAGAAAGTTTAAAATTTGAAATCTTTCCTTATTTGTTGATTAAAGGAGGATTTTAAATTTTAAGAAAAACTTTCCTTTTTAACCATGTTTATGATTTAAAAGAAAGTTTAAAAATTAAATATTCTCTTTTATAAGTTTCTACAAGAGATTAAGAAAAGATTTGATATCTTTCCTTATTTGTAGATTAAAAGAGATTTTAATTTTTAGAGATAACTTTCTTTTTATCCACATGTTTAAAAGAAAGATTTTAATTTATAAAATTTCCTTTTTATTAACCAATCATGAAGGGATTAAATTATTGGAGAAATTTTTATAAATTTCCGGAAACAAATTAGGAAGTTTTAATTCTTGTTTTAATTAAAACTTTCCTTGATTTGGGGCTTGAGGTGGCCGGCCATTGTATTTGAAAAAGAAAATTATTTTTAATTAAATAATTTTTCCTTTTCAATGGAAAAAGAATTAAGAAAATTTTTATTAAATTTTTCTTATTTGCTAAGACCAAGGATTATAAAAGAGGGAATAGAGAAGGCTTTATGGTTAATGATCTCTATTCTTTTCCTTCCTCTTCTCTTTGGTTTTGGTGGCCGGCCCTATTACTCTCCTCTCCTCTTGTTGGCCGAAACTTATCTCTTGGTGGAGCTTTTGTTTGTGGCCGGATCAAGGAAGGAGAAGAAGGAGAGAAAGCAAGCCTCGTTTCTAGTATCTCTTGGAGCATGGTGGTGGTGGCCGAACCTCTTCATCCTAGAAGAGGTTTTGATGGCCGAAACTTGCAAGGAAGAAGAAGGTGCTTGGTGGTTCTCATCTCGGAAGATCGTTGCCCACACAACGTCCGAGGTTAGAAGAGGAATACGGTAGAAGATCAAGAGGTCTTTCTAAAAGGTATAACAAGTAATTTTTGTTTCGCATCATAATAGTTATTTTTGGAAATAATACTAAATACAAGAGGCATACGATTCTAGAGTTTCGAATTTGTTTTCGATATAGTGTTCTTTTGTTTTTCTTTCCCTTGTGATTTGATTGTTCTTTTCGGTTAACCTAAAGTTATTTTAGGAAATTAAATATTATCTTTCCATAAAAGGTTTTGTCTAGTCGGTGGTGGTTGCTCCCATATCCAAGAAGGCCGTGTGCCTCGCCACGTCAGTACTGGGAACCAATTATGGAAATTAATATTTAATGGAATTAATAACTTAAGGTGATTAGGGTCGAACGTGTTAAGTTCCGCAGGAGACCCAAGTCAAAACCTAAAAGAACGAATAGATTAAGTTTTGGATCAAACGTGTTAAGTTCCGCAGGCGATCCAAAATTTAATTTAAAAGAACACATGGTAGCTAGGAAAAGGTTCAGACCTTTGTACAAAATTTTTGTACAGTGGAACCTCTAGGTTTTTCGAGTAGCAACCAACAATGCCTAGTAGGCAAGATGACCAAGACTCGCTTTAGTGGGCACAGTGAGAGAGCGACTGACTTGTTAGGTCTTATACATAGTGATGTATGTGACCCTTTCAATGTCACTGCTAGAGGAGGTTATAGGTACTTCATCACATTTATTGATGACTTCAGTAGATATGGTTATGTGTACTTGATGACACATAAGTCTGAATCGTTTAAAAAGTTCAAAGAATTCAAGAATAAAGTACAGAACCAGCTTGGTAAGAGTATTAAGATACTTCGATCAGATCGAGGTGGAGAATACCTTAGCCATGAGTTTCGTGACTACCTAGCTGAGTGTGGGATTCTATCCCAACTCACTCCTCCTGGAACACCACAGTGGAATGGTGTATCCGAAAGGAGGAATAGTACCCTATTAGATATGGTACGATCTATGATGAGTCACACAGATTTTCCGACATTCCTTTGGGGCTATGCTCTAGACACAGCAGCTTTTATACTCAACCAAGTTCCATCCAAGGCCGTGATAAAGACACCATATAGGATATGGACTGGGAGAGATGCCCAGGTGTCTTTTATGAGGATTTGGGGTTGTGAGGCTTACGTTCGACGTCAAGTCTCAGACAAGTTAGGACCCAAATCCGACAAGTGCTATTTTATTGGATATCCCAAGGAAATTAAGGGATATTACTTCTATATTCCCAGTCAGCACAAGGTAATTGTGGCAAAGACTGGGGTCTTTCTAGAAAGGGACTTTGTTTCTAAAAAGACTAGTGGGAGTACGTTCGATCTTGAAGAAGTTCAAGATGCGGACCATAACACTGAAGCCTCAATGGAAGTTAAACTGGAACCACAAACTGTTGTGGATGATGTTGTTCCACAAAGTTGAGGAACAACAACCAGTTCAAGTAGACATACCTCTTCGTAGGTCTGATAGGGTACGTCGTCAGCCTGAGAGATACTCATTTCTCTTATCTGACAATGATGACGTTGTGCTCATAGAAGATGAGCCTACCACCTATCAGGAAGCTGTGATGAGACCAAATTCCGAGAAATGGCTAGAGGCCATGAGATCCGAGATGGAATCCATGTACACCAACCAAGTATGGACTTTGGTTGATCCACCTGAAGGGGTAAAACCAATTGGGTGTAAGTGGGTCTTTAAGAGAAAGACTGACATGGATGGACTTATCTATAAGGGTCACTTGGTAGCTAAAGGTTTAAAGCAAATTAATGGTATTGAATATGATGAAACATTTTCTCCAATAGCGATGTTTAAGTCCATTCAGATCATGCTTGCTATTGCAGCTTACCATGACTATTAGATATGGCAGATGGATGTCAAAACCGCATTTCTGAATGGAAACCTGCTCGAGGATGTGTACATGACACAACCTGTGGATTTTGTAGATCCACAGCATACTAGCAGAGTATGCAAGCTGTATAGGTCCATTTATGGACTAAAGCAAGCTTCTCGGAGCTAGAATCTTCGATTTGATGATGCAATCAAACAGTTTGGTTTCATCAAGAACGAAGATGAACCTTGTGTCTACAAGAAGATTGTAGGGGACATAGTTGTTGTAACGCCCGCCCTTCCAGGTAACACTAAGGCCACCCCAGAGGGACGGACGTCACTAAAACATAGACATCAATTATACTAATGCATATGGATTCATGGTAGCGGAAGACATATATAATTAATTATTTTTTTTTCTTTCTTCATATCATAACATATACCATATGCATCTAGTTCTCTTAACATGGCATGTGAAGTCAAACGTACCAACATAACATGAGTAGGATATCATACTAGCTAAACATTATCATAAGCATAGGTCCAACATTGTTCACATGCCTAACTTAGATAATTCAAAAACTTAAATAGATCTATCCACCAACACTTCCACACACATCCTCATTGCCTTTCCTGCTCTGCTCCCCTTAAACAATCCATTCCTTGCCTTTATCTGCAGTACAAGAAAAACGTGTAGCTATAAGCCAAAGGCTTAGTGAGATCCTTGCCTACCCATAAATCCGAAAAAAAAACACATAACATAACATAACATAACATGTAGAAACCATAGCATAGCATAACATAGCATGGAGAATCATAACATAGAACATATCTTATCATGTAAAAACCATAACATCTCATAACATAACATGAGGGAAAACAAAACATAATATATCATATCACATAAGGAGCATAACATATCAGAGTATAGCATGTGAGGGTATATCATGATTCATATCACATTCTGTAAGCACATATCATGAAGCCTATCATATCATGTAAACATGTATCATAACTCATACCTGTTCATAAGGGTGCATAAACATAATTTCATAAATATGTGCATGTAGATGCAATATGTATATTTTTAAAACATGTATCATGGAATGCACATATGCATCATGCTTCTTTCAAAACATATAGTATACATACTTGAATATCATATCATCATCATGAGAAGGGCCCCGGCTTGTACCACATGTAAACATAAATGCGCGCAATCCCTAGGACAGGGTAGCTAGCCCCGAACCTACTAGGGATCTAGGTCCGTTCATAGTCCGTCGACCTAGGGGCGTACTGAGGAGCCCATCCCTTAACGAGGTCCGTTCATAGTCCGTCGACCTCGGGGCGCTTATGGAGCCCACCCTTGGTACAAGCCATACAAAGTAAAATATCATGCATATCATATCTCATCATATCATACATGTCATAATTCTTGTCATATCATGAAGAGAGCTCTTGATCCCCAACTTAAGGGAAGCATCTCTTTACCATAGCATGAAGAGTGCTCTTGATCCCAACTTAAGGGAAGCAACTTTTTTTCATAACATGAAGAGTGCTCTTGGTCCCAACTTAAGGGAAGCAACTCTTTTTCATAACATGAAGAATGCTCTTGGTCCCAACTTAAGGGAAGCAACTCTTTAGGCTTTTCTTCTTACATAAGCCATTCACACATACATTATATAACATGTTCTTATCATAACATAAAGTATAACATATTATTTTCTTATCATCAAACTTGGCATATCATCTCATGAACTTAGCATAACATATCATGAACATGGCATATCATATCATGAGTCTAGCATATCATATCATGACCATAGCCTATCATGTCATAAGTCTATCATATCATATCATAAACATGACACATCTTATCATAAGACATAGAAATGCAACATATCGTAAAGCATATTTTCATCACATCATAAAGCATGAAAGCTTAATCTACTTATATATCAAAGGCTACATATCATGAAAATGCATAAGCATGTTTGGTTAGGTTTAAACTCTTTCCTAACCCAATTAATCCATCTTGGCCGAACCATATCAATAGGTTTCAACCTCATTTCATTCCATATGAAGCATAAAACTTATCCACATAACATGTAAACTTGATCTAAGCACATACAAGGCATTATACTTCATGAATAAGCATGTTTGAGTTCAAAACTCTAACCTTAACCCATTTATCTCAATTTGGCCAAAATATATCAGTAGGGTTCTTATATCATTTGGTTCCATATGAAGCATAGAACTTATCCACATAACATGTAAACTTGATCTAAGCACATACAAGGCATTATACTTCATGAATAAGCATGTTTGAGTTCAAAAATCTAACCCTAACCCATTTATTTCAATTTGGCCGAAACATATCAGTAGGGTTCTTATATCATTTGGTTCCATATGAAGCATAGAACTTATCCACATAACATGTAAACTTGATCTAAGCACATACAAGGCATTATACTTAATGAATAAGCATGTTTGAGTTCAAAACTCTAACCCTAACCCATTTATTTCAATTTGGCCGAAACATATCAGTAGGGTTTCATATCATTTTAGTCCATAAGAAGCATAAGACTTAAACATGTAACATGCACATTTAGTCTAAGTACCTATAGAGCATTGTACAAGTACCTACAAGGCACTATACTTCATGAATAAGCCTATTTGAGTTCAAAACTCTAACCCTAACTCATTTATTTTCATTTGGCTGAAACATATCAGTAGGGTTTCATGTCTTTTTATTCCATAAGAAGCATAAGACTTAAACATGTAACATGTACATTTAATCTAAGTACCTATAGAGCATTGTACAAGTACCTACAAGGCACTATACTTCATGAATAAGCCTATTTGAGTTCAAAACTCTAACCCTAACCCATTTATTTTCATTTGGCCGAAACATATCAGTAGGGTTTCATGTCTTTTTATTCCATAAGAAGCATAAGACTTAAACATGTAACATGCACATTTAATCTAAGTACCTATAGAGCATTGTACAAGTACCTACAAGGCACTATACTTCATGAATAAGCCTATTTGAGTTCAAAACTCTAACCCTAACCCATTTATTTTCATTTGGCCGAAACATATCAGTAGGGTTTCATGTCTTTTTATTCCATAAGAAGCATAAAAACCTTGGTTATAAACATATAAAAATTCATACATCACAAAGAGGTACAACTAGTATGGTTTCTATCTAAAATTCTTGACCTAAGGCCTTATAATCAATTTTGGCCGAACCATATAGATAGGTATCTCTTTTTTTTTTTTCACAACATGAAGAATGAAGACTTAACTAACAACATGTGAAATTCATATATCATAGAGTAGAAAAATTAAGCATGTGATCAAAGAAAACTTGTTCTAGGTCCTCTCTTCCATCCTTGGCCGAAACATGCAATAAGGCTCTAAATTTCTCTTTTTATTTTTCTAAAACATGAAGCATCTCTTATCACTTGTTAACCCTAAGTGACTACCTATTCTTTATCTTGACCACATTCTTGCAAGAAAATTTTTAGAGTTTCGAAAAACATTTTAAACCGAAGCTACTTGTACTGCAGTGAGGGGATACTCACATCCTTGCGCTTGTTTTTCTTAGAGATTTAACCTTTGTTGTGGATCCTTCCTAGAGAGGGGAAGCTTCCTTGCTCCTTGGTCTCAGCAAGAAGAGGAAATGGTGAAGAAGAGGTCACGGTGGAGGAGGAGGGAGTAGGAAGGTGAATGAGGAAAAATGCCAACTCATTTTAATTTCCTCCTTTTATTCATCATGAGAGGAGGAAGGAAAAATATATTTTTCTTCCTCCTTTCCTTTACTCTCTTCATAATTAAGAGAATAGTCTAGATACATCCCTTCTTGGTGAGTAAGAAAAGAATATTCTAGAGCATCTCTTCATTAGAGAGGAGGAAGACAACTCTCACTTCTCCTTCTAAGAGAAGAGCCTTTTCTTCTTACATTTAATTATGGTTTCCCTCTCTTTTCTAACAATAATTTCTCTTGGTCTAGTAGTTATCTTATTCAGACATCTAATGAGAGATCTAGAGTTCAAGTCCTAGACCTTATATATTTTTATTTCTATTTTATTTGTTTAAGTGTTCGGCTAGGAGCAAAATTTAACTAAAACATATATATTTTTTCTTTATTCACGATAAAATATTCTAGAATTTTGCTAAGGACCCCATGGGTGTTACAGTTGTTTTCCTCATATTGTATGTGGATGACATACTGCTCATTGGGAAAGACATCCCTTTGCTACAGTCTGTCAAGACTTGGCTAGGGACATGTTTCTCAATCAAAGACTTAGGTAAAGCATCCCTCATTCTAGGGATACAGATCTATAGAGATAGATCTAAGAGATTACTTGGCCTAAGTCAAAGTACATATATTGACAAGGTACTCCTTCGGTTTGCCATGCAGATCTCCAAGAAGGGATTTCTGCCGATGTCACATGGCGTGAGTCTTTCGAAGACTCAAGGTCCCTCTTCTAGAGAGGAGAGAGACCGCATGGATCAGATCCCTTATGCCTCAGCCATAGGATCTATCATGTATGCCATGTTATGTACTCGACCTGATGTCTCGTATGCTTTAAGCATGACGAGCAGATACCAGTCAGATCCAGGTGAAAGTCATTGGATAGTGGTCAAGAATATTCTTAAGTACTTAAGAAGGACTAAAGAATATTTCTTGATATATGGAGGTATTGACGAGCTAGCTGTAAAGGGTTACAGTGATGCTAGCTTCCAGACCGACCAGGATGATTATCGATAGCAGTCAGGGTTCATATTTTGCATAAATGGTGGTGTTGTGAGTTGGAAGAGTTCAAAGCAGGACACAGTAGCTGATTCTACGACAGAGGCCGAGTACATTGCTGCATCAAAGGCAGCAAAGGAGGCAATTTGGATCCGCAAGTTCATCACAGAACTTTGGGTGGTTCCCAGTATTGCTGACCCTATTGAGCTCTATTGTGACAACAATGGAGCTATAGCACAGGCGAAGGAACCTCGCTCACACCAGCAGACCAAACACATACTACGACGCTTCCATCTCGTTCGAGAGATTATCGAGAGAGGAGATGTGAAGATTTGCAGAGTACCTACAGAAGCTAACATCGCAGATCCCTTGACCAAGGCTTTGGCACAGAGGAAGCATGATGGTCACACTAGGTTATTGGGGCTTAGAGCCTACACTGATTGACACTAGTGCTAGTGGGAGATTGTTAGTTAGAGCCCTAGAGCCAATCATTTGATGATTGTATTATAGACTTGTTGTATCATATTCTTATATAAATATAGGCATTTGTTTTTGGTTATTATACTTACTTGTATTGGTGCCAAATAAACTAAGTATAGTAGCGTCCTTGAGTAGAATGTTCTCACCTATATCAATCGGTTAGTTGATCCGATAGTGAGATGATATAGGGAACACTACTCTTAATCATTCCTAGTCGAGTATTAACATTCAGGGACAATGTTAATGCAATAAGACTAGCATGTAGGTCAACTCGATGACTTGATCTCACAAGTAATGGATATAGAGATATCAAGTTGACACATGGGTATGCATTGGAGAATGTATACTGAATGACCCACCATGAGAAAGTATCATGGATCGTTATATGAGTGTCATATACTTTCTCATGTGACTATTAGTATGACTACTAGTCCTTAGACCTGAAGTCACCATGGTGACCTACATAAAGAGTTATGTACTTTGGTTTCGTCAAACGTCACCAGTAACTGGGTGGACTATAAAGGCGATTACTGGGTATGTAATGAATTATGTAGAGGGATGTGAGTGATGTAGATGGGATCTATCCCTCCTATATGACGGGAGAGACATCGATATTCTTGATAGAGTGAGACCACGAAGTGCATGGCCATGCCCAAATGAGTCAATATGAGATATTGAGCTCATTTGATTTAGTGAATCTACTTGGAGTTCATGATTTAGATTAGTCAGAGGATGATATAGTCTATGCCTCACATTGATCAATCTAGATGTCTAGGATAGAAGGACACATGTCATATATTGTGAGGAGTCACAATTAGTAGTCATAAGGTGATGTTGGATCTCAACATTTTTGTAACTTGGGTAGTAATGATGTGTTGCTTGATATCGCTCATTACTTATGCTCCTAAATGGGTTTAGGGGCATTGCCAATGTTACAAGAACCTATAGGGTCACCCACAAAGGACAATTAGATGGAGATTAGGTTCATATGATGAACCAAGAGGATTAGATTCATTTGATGAATCAAATTAGATTAAGAGTTATCCTAATTAGGCTAATTGAGTTGGACTTAAGTTGATTCATTTGTTTAATGAGTCTAATTTAGATTATGACTCATTGAAACAATTTATTTAATGAATTAGATTCCTTATATTAAATTGGATTGAATTAAATTGTTGGATTAGATCAACCATGAGAGAGATTAAGTCAAGTTTGACTTGACTTGAGAGGAAGAGGAAGAGTCAAGTTTGACTTGACTTTATGCCACATCATTTGTGACTTGACATTAAGTGGCCAATGACGATATGCCACATCACCATGTCTAGCACATGTGTGTGCCACATCATGGAGGTTACAAGCCTCCTTTCCATTTAATGTGGCCGGCCACATTAATTGTAAAGGAGTTACAATTGTGGCTGGCCACACAAAATGAAGGGCAATGATTTTATTTTCATTCAAGGCTCATTCACATCTTCTTCCTCCTTGAGTTCTTTCTTCTCTCCCTCTCCACCTACCTTGGCCGAACCCTACTAAGGTGCTAGCACACTTTAGTTTGGTTTTTCTCCCTCTTTGTTCGTGTGGATATGCATAGAGAGTTGTCTACCTTGACAACTTGAGCTTCGGCACCTTGGATGAGCGGGATTCATGAAAGGCACGCATCAAGGGTAAAAGTCGTACTCTAATGTAGATCTAGAGTTTATAGACTCATACTCATAAGTTTTAGAAAGTTTTATTCTTCGCATGGATCCAGTGGTGGGGTTTCAGGATTATCGCGACGCGAAAAAGCGGTTTTCACGGCCCGAAAAACCCCACATGATCAACCAAGTCAGGTTAGGTCATGTTAGTGTGTAACCCTATGTCTAAGTTTACAAGAGCTTAGGAGCACAGGAAATCGAGCGGAAGATGCAGCTAGTGAGAAGGACGGCACGGGAAAGAGCAAATGGGCTTGGTGCGTTTGAGGGACGTGGAGCTGCGGAAGAGTACACCGGCTGATGATAAGAACTCGCGTGGCGGTCGGAAGGATGGGAAGTTGGAGCTGAAGCCTGCTCGTAGAGAAGGTCAGAAATTGGGTTCCGGTGAGCCCTATTTCGGCTGACCGACATCACCCAGGCAATCGGAGCAGCAGGAGAGCAAAAGAAGACTGAAAATGTTGCTGGAGGCTGTTAGGATGTATACTAAAAGCCTAACTTTTTGTATGAACATTTATTTTGAAATAATAATCATATTGGTCAAATGTATACATTTATGTTAAATATAGTTGTCCATTTAATTTATATTGTAGATAACATAGTGTGTGGTGTCACACAGAAGATCATGTTATCATTTCCTTATAAATTATAAATAGTAGCTCACAACTAAGATGGAATGGGACAACCCATTGGAATGATTGTAGTGTAATTTGGTATTAGTTTATCTTGACTATAAAATTACACTAGTACACTATGTGTGTATTAAGCAGGACCATTTGAGGTTATTTCTTTTTATACTGATTGCATAAGTTGGAATCACGAACTGAAGTTCGCTTGTTTGTGGGTTATCCTAAAGGAACGAAAGGTGGTTTATTTTATAGTCCTAAAGATCAGAAGGTCATTGTTAGCACCAATGCTCGATTTTTAGTAAAGGACTATGTAATAAACCACAAACCCATAAGTAAAATTGGTCTTGAAGAAATAAGAGAAGACACGTCTGTTTTAGTACCAACGGTACAAGATGATATACCACAAGAAACTGTAACACGAGTCACAAAAGATGCACAATTATAAATAATACATCATCGTAGTGGGCGGGTTGTTTTTGGAGACTCTTCAGGACTTGATCCCTTGTGAACATTGTTAGTTAGAGCCCTAGAGCCATCATTTGATGATTGTATTATGGACTTGTTGTATCATATTCTTATATTAATAAAGGCATTTGTTTTGGTTATTATGCTTACTTGTATTGGTGCCAAATAAACTAAGTATAATAGCGTCCTTGAGTAGAGGGTTCTTACCTATATCAATCGGTTAGTTGAACCGATAGTGAGATGATATAGGGAACACTACTCTTAATCATTCCTAGTCGAGTATTAACATTCAGGGATAATGTTAATGCGACGAGACTAGCATGTAGGTCAACTCGATGACTTGATCTCACAAGTCATGGATATAGAGATATCAAGTTGACACATGGGTATGCATTGTAGAATGTATACTGAATGACCCGCCATGAGAAAGTATTATGGATCGTTATATGAGTATCATATACTTTCTCATGTGACTATTAGTATGACCACTAGTCCTTAGACCTGAAGTCACCATGGTTCCCTACATAAGGAGTTATGTACTTTGGTTTCGTCAAACGTCACCCGTAACTGGGTGGACTATAAAGGCGATTACTTGGTATGTAACGAATTATGCAGAGGGATGTGAGTGATGTAGATGGGATCTATCCCTCCTATATGACGGGAGAGACATCGATATTCTTGATAGAGTGAGACCACGAAATGCATAGCCATGCCCAAATGAGTCAATATGAGATATTTAGCTCATTTGATTTAGTGAGTCTACTTGGAGTTCAAGATTTAGATTGGTCAGAGAATGACACGGTCTATGCCTCACATTAATCAATCTAGATGTCTACGATAGAAGGACACTTGTCATATATTGTGAGGAGTCACAATTAGTAGTCACAAGGTGATGTTGGATCTCAACATTCTTGTAACTTGGGTAGTAATGATGTGTTGCTAGATACCGCTCATTACTTATGCTCCTAAATGGGTTTAGGGGTATTGCCAATGTTATAAGAACCTATAGGCTCACACTCTAAGGACAATTAGATGGAGATTAGGTTCATATGATGAACCAAGAGGATTAGATTCATGTGATGAATCAAATTGGATTAAGAGTAATCCTAATTGGGCTAATTGAGTTGGACTCAAGTTGATTCATGTGTTCAATGAGTCTAATTTAGATTATGACTCATTGAATCAATTTAATTAAATAAATTAGATTCATTATATTAAATTAGCTTGAGTTAAATGGTTGGATTAGATCAACCATGAGAGAGATTAAGTCAAGTTTGACTTGACTTGAGAGGAAGAGGAAGAGTCAAGTTTGACTTGACTTTATGCCACATCATTATTGAGTTTGTAACACCCACGAATTTCTTAAGCTAAGTATGTGAAGATTTTCTCTTAGAATAAAAGAAGATAAGATGGAACCAAAAATATATAAAAAAAAAGAGAATTGGTCAAGGATTGAACCTTGAACCTTCTTAAGCTAAGGATTTTGGAATTACCACTAGACCATCATGAGTTATTGTTGAATAGAGAATGGATATTGTAGATATAGATAAAACCATGATTAAGAGAAGGAAGCAAGAAACATCAAGTAGCTTTCTTCCTCCCTCTCTTGATTAAGAAGCAAGACAAGTTGTCTTTTCCTTCCTCACTCTTTCCCATTTTTGTGAAGATCCAAGAGGGAAGGAGAGGAGAGGAAGTAAGAGGATGAATGAAGACATTTCTTCATCATTAAGAGAATAAAAGATGAGTTAAGAAGAGGGGAAAGCAAAGTCTCTTTTTGCTTCTTACTTCCACCTAGCATAAGAGGAAAAACCAAGAAGGGATTTCATTTTTTCTTCCCTTCCCTCACCATTGCCGTGACCTAGAGCATCCTCTCTTCTTTCCCGAAAATCCAAATAAGGTTTTCTACCTAAGAAAACCAAACCACAAGAAGGAACCCTCAAGATCTACCTCTCACAAGCAAGAGAAGCACAAAGGAGCACTAGGAGGAGAAGCTCTCTTCTTTCTCTTCACAAAGGGTACCTTCTCTTAGGAAAAGACCAAGCAAGAGGATGTGAGTATCCCCTCACCTGTGGTACAAGTTGTTATATGATTTTTATTCGAGTTTAGATGAATTTACAACCTAGAGTTTCCTTTAGAAATTTCGGTCATGATACTTGTAAAGTTTATGGAAGCTTAAAATCAAAACCAATATGTTTAAGTTTTTCCTCATGATATGCTATGAATATGACCTTGATATTTCATGCTTGTACAAGGCTTGGAGTTAGGTAATACCCTACCTTAGGTTCGGCCATGAAGAGGCTTAAAACCTAGGGAAGCTCAATTTAAAAACTAACATGCCTATGATCTCTTCTATGATGTTATATGAATATTTTCCTTGATGTTTATACTTGTATGTTGCATAGAACTAGTAGGACCCTACATTAAGGTTTTGGCCATGAAGGGATTTAATACCTTAAGGAGGCTCAACCTCAAATCTAGCTTGCTTATGTTTTACCTTATGAAAAGATATGAGAATACCATAATGCACTTAAGATTTCATGTTGCTTAGGGTTAGGTTTCACATGATAAACTTTCGGCCAACATAAAATGTAAGGCTTAGGCAAGCCTAAACTCAACCCTAACATGTTTATGTTCCTCCCCATGATATGCTATGAAATTCATAAGGTACTCACATGCTTGTAAATTCTAGAAGTATCATGTATGAAGTTTTCCATAATATGTTGTGAATGTTCTCTTGATGTTTTATACTTGTATGTGCTTAGAACTAGTAGGATCTTACCTTAAGGTTTCAGCCATTAAGGGATTAAATACCTTAAGGAGGCTCAACCTCAAATATAGCTTGTTTATGTTTTACCCTATGAAAGGATATGAAGATAACATAATGCACTTGAGATTTCATGTTGCTTAAGGTTAGTTTTTTTTTTCCATGATGAACTTTCGGCCAACATGAAATGTAGGGCTTAGGCAAGCCTAAATTCAACCCTAACATGTTTATGTTTTTTTCTCTATGATATGCTATGAAATTTATAGGGTACTCTTGTGCTTAGAACTTATGCTTTTGTAGCATTCGACCACTTACACTTGGTGAACTTAGGAAGCTTGAACTTTAACCTAATATGCTCATGTGAATGCCTATGATAAATGCATGGAAATTGATTAGGATTCACATGTTTACATGCTATTTGTAACCAAGTTTTGGACCTTGTATATTTCGGCCAAGATGGATTTTAAAACCTAGGAAGCATAGAACCTAGATCAAATATGCTTATGATGTTCCTTATGATAAATGTTATAGGAATGAATGTGGGTTCATATGCTTGTATGATTTCATGTAACCTAAATGAGCCTATGCATGTTTCGGCCACCCTTAGTGGGTTGTGGATTTAGACTAAATTATGACCCAATATGTACTTTCCTTGCCATGATATGAATTAGAAGAAGTTAACTTGTGATCCATGCATAATTATGTTTTCTTTTTCTTTCCATGATGTATTATATTGCTCGTTTAATTATGCTTATGAACCATGCATGAGAATGATATCTAAAATGGCTATGTGCCCAAATATGATGGCTATGCGCCCAAGACAAGTATGATGGCTATGTGCCCAAGTATGCATGGCTATGTGCCCATTTATGCATACCTTATGAATGACATGAATGACATGAACATGATATGCTATGAATGACATGAACGAAATATGCTATGAATGACATGAACATGATATGCTATGAATGACATGAATATGATATGCTATGACATGAACATGATATGCTATGAATAACATGAATAAGATATGCTATGAATGACATGAATATGTTATGAAATGATAGAAATATGATATGACATGTATTTTACTTTGAATGGCTTGTACCAAAAGGGTGGGCTCCTTATGCGCCCCTAGGTTGAATTACGGGCCTAGTAAAGGGTGGGCTCCTTACGTGCCCCTAGGCCGAGCTACGTGCCTAGTTTCCTAGTAGGTTCAAGACTAGCTACCTTGGGTCTACTTAGGATGCGCGCGTTATGTATGTATGTGGTACTAAGCCGGGCCCCCTTCATGTTGAGATTATTTTCAAGTACTATATGATATTGTTTTAAGACATCTCACCCATGACATAAACCATGTTTTGAAAGGCATATTGCACATGACATTACCCATGTTTTAAAGGACATCTTGCAATCCATGCTTACGAAATGATGTGAAAGGATGCTTACAGTTATGCTATGATATGATGCCTTGATGTTATGAAAAGAAATGTCATGATGTTTTCACTTATGCTATGATGTACACTTATGTTATAATATGATCTATACCATGATATGATGATTTCCCATGCTATGATATGACCTATGCCATGATATGACGATTACTTATGTTATGACATAATTTATGCTATGATATGATGTTACTTATGCCATGATATGATGATTTCTTATGTTATGACATGATTTATGCTATGATATGATGTTACTTATACCATGATAAGATTTATGCCATGATATGATATGTTTTAAATTATATGATATGAGTGTCATCTATTCCATGATGTATGATATGATGATTTTAAATGATATATTGGTTTTTGTGAGTAGGAAAGGATCTCACTAAGCCTTGAGTGCTTACAGATACTTTTCCTTGTACCACAGATAAAGGTAAAGGATGGATAAACTAGAGGAGCAGGAGGAAGGGGCAAGAGATGTGTGATGGTGACTTGGCTAAAGAAATAAAATGACCTGCTGAAGTGAACTTAGAATAATATGTTATGTTATGTGATATCTTTTATGAGTCCCTATGCATGTGTTAGAAATGAATACTATGACTATTTAAGTTGAACCATGTATTTCATACTCATATGCTTAGTATGTTATTCTATGCTTAGTATGATTCTAGGCAAACATAGATATGCTTCCGCTGTATGTATGTATGAATGTTTAAGTTTACTAAGTCTAAGGGTAAGAAAGTAACCCCGCCCTCACTAGGCAGGAGTGTAGAAAAAGGGGCGGGCATTACAGAGTTGGCATTAAGTGGCCAATGATGATGTGCCACATCATCATGTTTAGCTCATGTGTGTGCCACCTAATGGAGGTTACAAATCCCCTCTTTATTGTGGCCGGCCACATTAAATGGGAGTGGGTTACAATTGTGGCCGGCCACTAAGTGTGATGAATGGGATTTGATTTCATTCAAGGCTCATTCAACTCATCTTCTTCCTTGCTCTCTCTTCTTGCTCTCCCTCTCCTCTCTTGGATGAACCTTACCAAGGTGCTATCACACCTTTGTGTTAAGGTTTCTCCACCTATTTGTTCGTGTGGATACTTCTAGAGGGTTGTACACTTGACAACCTCGAGATTCGACATCACTTGGAAGAGCGGGTTACGCGAAGGGCTTCGCACCAAGGGTAAAGATCTTCTCTTAATGTAGATCTAGATGTAAGAAACTCGTACTCGTAACTTTTGTTTTATTTTACTTCGCACGGATCCGGTGGCATGGGAGTTTCGGGTTTCCGCGACCCGAAAAAGCGGTTTTCGCGGCTCGAAAAACCCAACAGTGGTATCAGAGCCATATGCGAAGTCTTGTACGAGTTTAGTTTGCATTTTTATGAAAAGTGTAGGTTCTGTAATTTTCTGTAAATTTAGGTTTTTTAATGATTTTTATGGGTATTTTTCTCGTAGAAGCGAAGCACAAGTGTTTAGACACTTGTAAGCTTCAGCTACCGAGAAGATTTTTCCGAAACGGCAAGGTTTCGCCCCAAATTTTTTTGGGATAGTGGACTAAGGCGCTGTAGGATCGCTTAGGAACACTCGCGATGGTTAGATCACGGGTAGGGGCGCTGCCCCTGGCCCCGCAAAGGGATTCGTTTCGCGATTTCGCCTGAAAACCACTAAATGGGACCGCCGAAAATTTTTACTCATAAAAATTGTAAAAAATAGTATTCAAATTATAGAAAAGTATGGATATTACATAATTTAGAATTATGTATAATCAGTGATAGTCATGGTCCAAAAAGACCCAATTTGATTGATATATTTGTGTTGTAATTCATATTACGGCCTGCGCGCTATCATTTATGTTGTGTGTGCTGTATATTTGATACGCGACCTGCGCGTCGTGCCTTTCTCCATTTATTCTTGTTGTAAATTAGTTTAGACTCGAATGTAACTCGAGTTTCAAAAATTGTAATGTACAAAATTGGAGCGATGGAAGGTCCACTCGAGACAGAGTTACGAGGAGGGCGCGAGCAACACAAGGTGGTCAAAGGGAGGAGCTTGAGAAGCTGTTGACCTTAGGTTGACCGTCCTATCTTCTCATTGGCTTGAGAAGATCGTGTACAAGATGCACCCTCTCGATTAAATTAGATCTCAATCGCGACAACTCAAATGCCTACCGTGCCATGATACCTATCACTACCTTGATCATATGTGTTGTTGAATCTGCCAAAGCAGAGCAACACATATTATCTTGGTAGGGTATGGAGGGACAATCTTGGTCCCTCTTATCAACGCATGGGTGAGTACAACTCAATTAGATTGAGTAACTAGTTAACTCAATTGGATCGAGTTTAACTATAGGTATTTTTCAATGGTTGGTAGATAGGTCAAAATCACATTTATATTAATTCTTGGGCGTATTAGCCAAAGCTAACTCGTGTTTTAATATAAATACGGATCTTGATCCTATAAGCAAGAGTTGCATATAGATGTAATTGGTAAATTGTTAACTACCGATCATACAAAGTCATGGGCATTTTAGCCAAAGCTAACTCAAGGGTTAGTATGATGTGGATCTTGTCCCACATGAATTATAGAATTCAGTGGGAGCATCATTTAGTTAAAGGCCTAATTAATGATTTAAAAGAATATGATATTTATTTTTTGCATTTTTCTGTTGTAGATAAACATGACGTCGAATACGAACTCTTTCTCCCCGCGTTCTGTCCTTGAGAAGGACAAGCTCAACGGAGCAAATTTCCTGGATTGGTACAGTAACTTGAGAATAGTTCTCATCCAAGAACGTAAGCTGTACGTTCTGGAGCAGCCCATTCCGGAGGCTCCTCCTGCCAATGCCACACGAGCTGACAAAGATGCTTACAAGAAGCATCAAGATGACGCATTAGATGTGTCCTGTCTAATGCTCGCGACCATGAACTCTGAGCTTTAGAAGCAACACGAGTTGATGGGCGCTTACGATATGGTTGAACATCTTCGTCAACTGTATCAAGGACAAGCGAGGCATGAGAGATTTGAGATCTCAAGGGCACTATTTCAGTGTAAGATGTCAGATGGGGCTCCCGTAGGCCCATATATACTCAAAATGATTGGGTACATAGAAAACCTATAGAGGTTGGGGTTCCCGCCTGGCCAAGAGCTGGCCATTGACCTGATCTTGTAATCCTTGCCGGATAGCTATAGTCAATTCGTTCTAAACTACAACATGAACGAAATTGACAAGCAACTGCCCGAGCTGCTTAGCATGTTAAGAACTGCTGAGCTGAACTCTGTTCTGATGGTTCAGAAACACAAGGGCAAGGGCAAGCCCAAAGGCAAAGGAAAGTCCCAAGCCAAGGGCAAAGGCAAGGCAGTGAAGCCTAAAGGAGGGGTCACCAAGGATGCAACCTGCTTCCACTGCGGTCAAACTGGGCACTGGAAGAGGAACTGCAAAGTGTACATGGAAGATCTTAAGAAGAAGAGGAGTGAGACTTCCACTTCAGGTATATATGTTATAGAAGTCAATCTATCTATTTCTTCATCATGGGTATTAGATACCGGATGTGCTTCTCATATTTGTACTAATGTGCAGGCGCTGAGAAATAGCAGGGCATTGGCAAAGGGCGAGGTGGACCTACACGTAGGAAATGGAGCACGGGTTGCTGCTGTTGCTGTAGGGACTTATTTTCTATCTCTACCCTCTAGACTTGTACTAGAGTTGGATGATTGTTGTTATGTGCCTGCTTTAACTAAGAACATAATTTCAGTTTCTTGTTTGGACAAGAAAGGTTTCTCTTTTATAATAAAAGACAAATGTTGTTCTGTTTATTTAAAAGATATGTTCTATTGTAGTGCATCTCTGATGAACAGACTCTATATTCTAGACCTTGAGAGCCCTATATATAAGATAAATACTAAGAGGTTCAAGTCAAATGACATGAACCAAACCTATCTCTGGCACTGTCGCTTAGGTTATATAAATGACAAGCGCTTATCCCAGCTCCATAAGGATGGTTTGCTGGACTCATTTGATTTTTAATCTTATGAGACGTGCGAGTTATGCCTACTAGGCAAGATGACCAAGACTCCCTTTAGTGGGCACAGCGAAAGAGCGACTGATTTGTTAGGACGTATACATAGTGATGTATGTGGCCCTTTCAATGTCGCTGCTAGAGGCTGTTATAGGTACTTCATCACATTTACTGATGATTTCAGTAGATATGGTTATGTGTACTTGATGACACATAAGTCAGAATCCTTTGAAAAGTTCAAAGAATTCAAGAATAAAGTACAGAACCAGCTTGGCAAGAATATTAAGATACTTCGATCAGATCGAGGTGGTGAATACCTTAACCATGAGTTTCGTGACTATCTAGCTCAGTGTGGGATCCTATCCTAACTCACTCCTCCTGGAACACCATAGTGGAATGGTGTATCCGAAAGGAGGAATCATACCCTATTAGATATGGTACGATCTATGATGAGTCACACAGATCTTCCTACATTTCTTTGAGGCTATGCTCTAGACACGACAGCTTTTATACTCAACTGAGTTCCATCCAATGCCGTGATAAAGACACCATATAAGATATGGACTGGGAGAGATGCCCAGGTGTCTTTTATGAGGATTTGGGGTTGTGAGGCTTACATTCGACATCAAGTCTCAGATAAATTAGGACCCAAATTCGACAAATGCTACTTTATTGGATATCCCAAGGAAACTAAGGGATATTACTTCTATATTCCCAGTCAGCACAAGGTAGTTGTGGCAAAGACTGGGGTCTTTCTAGAAAGGGACTTTGTTTCTAGAAAGACTAGTGGGAGTACGTTCGATCTTGAAGAAGTTCAAGATGCGGACCATAGCACTGAAGCCTCAATGGAAGTTGAACTGGAACCACAAACTGTGTGGATGATGTTGTTCCACAAAGTTGAGGAACAACAACCAGTTCAAGTAGACATACCTCTTCGTAGGTCTGATAGGGTACGTCGTCAGCCTGAGAGATACTCATTTCTCTTGTCTGACCATGATGACATTGTGCTCATAGAAGATGAGCCTACCACCTATCAGGAAGCTGTGATGAGACCAAATTCCGAGAAATGGCTAGAGGCCATGAGATCCGAGATGGAATCCATGTACACCAACCAAGTATGGACTTTGGTTAATCCACCTGAAGGGGTAAAACCAATTGGGTGTAAGTGGGTCTTTAAGAGAAAGACTGACATGGATGGACTTATCTATAACGGTCACTTGGTAGCTAAAGGTTTCAAGCAAATTCATGGTATTGAATATGATGAAACCTTTTCTCCAGTAGTGATGTTTAAGTCCATTCGGATCATGCTTGCTATTGCAGCTTACCATGACTATTAGATATGGCAGATAGATGTCAAAACCGCATTTCTGAATGGAAACCTGCTCGAGGATGTGTACATGACACAACCTGTGGGTTTTGTAGATCCACAGCATACTAGCAGAGTATGCAAGCTGTATAGGTCCATTTATGGACTAAAGCAAGCTTCTCGGAGCTAGAATCTTCGATTCGATGATGCAATCAAACAGTTTGGTTTAATCAAGAACGAAGATGAACCTTGTGTCTACAAGAAGGTTGTAGGGGACATAGTTGTCTTCCTCATATTGTATGTGAATGACATACTGCTCATTGGGAAAGACATCCCTTTGCTACAGTCTGTCAAGACTTGGCTAGGGACATGTTTCTCAATGAAGGACTTAGGTAAAGTATCCCGCATTTTAGGGATACATATCTATAGAGATAGATCTAAGAGATTACTTGGCCTAAGTCAAAGTACATATATTGACAAGGTACTCCTTCGGTTTGCCATGCAGATCTCCAAGAAGGGATTTCTGCCGATGTCACATGGCATGAGTCTTTCGAAGACTCAAGGTCCCTCTTCTAGAGAGGAGAGAGATCGCATGGATCAGATCCCTTATGCCTCAGCCATAGGATCTATTATGTACGCCATGTTATGTACTCGACCTGATGTCTCGTATGCTTTGAGCATGACGAGCAGATACCAGTCAGATCCAGGTGAAAGTCATTGGATAGCGGTCAAGAATATTCTTAAGTACTTAAGAAGGACTAAAGAATATTTCTTGATATATGGAGGTAATGACGAGCTAGCTGTAAAGGGTTACAGTGATGCAAGCTTCCAGACTGACCAGGATGATTATCGATCGCAGTTAGGGTTCATATTTTGCATAAATGGTGGTGCTGTGAGCTGGAAGAGTTCGAAGCAGGACACAGTAGCTGATTCTACGACAGAGGCCGAGTACATTGCTGCATCAAAGGCAACAAAGGAGGCAATTTGGATCCGCAAGTTCATCACTGAACTTTGGGTGGTTCCTAGTATCGCTGACCCTATTGAGCTCTATTGTGACAACAATGGAGCTATAGCATAGGCTAAGGAACCTCGCTCACACCAGCGGACCAAACACATACTACGGTGCTTCCATCTCATTCGAGACATTATCGAGAGAGGAAATATGAAGATTTGCAGAGTACCTACAGAAGCTAATATCGCAGATCCCTTGACCAAGGCTTTGGCACAGAGGAAGCATGATGGTCACACTAGGTCATTGAGGCTTATAGCCTACACTGATTGGCACTAGTCCAAGTGGGAGATTGTTAGATAGAGCCCTAGAGCCAATCATTTGATGATTGTATTATAGACTTGTTGTATCATATTCTTATATAAATATAGACATTTGTTTTTGGTTATTATACTTACATGTATTGGTGCCAAATAAACTAAGTATAGTAGCATCCTTGAGTAGAACGTTCTCACCTATATCAATCGGTTAGTTGAACCGATAGTGAGATGATATAGGTAACACTACTCTTAATCATTCCTAGTCGAGTATTAACATTCAGGGACAATGTTAATGCAATAAGACTAGTATGTAGGTCAACTCGATGACTTGATCTCACAAGTCATGGATATAGAGATATCAAGTTGACACATGGGTATGCATTGGAGAATGTATACTGAATGACCCGCCACGAGAAAGTATCATGGATCGTTATATGAGTGTCATATACTTTCTCATGTGACTATTAGTATGACTACTAGTCCTTAGACCTGAAGTCACCATGGTTCCCTACATAAGGAGTTATGTACTTTGGTTTCGTCAATTGTCACCCGTAATTGGGTGGACTATAAAGGCGATTACTGGGTATGTAACGAATTATGTAGAGGGATGTGAGTGATGTAGATGGGATCTATTCCTCCCATATGAAGGGAGAGATATCGATATTCTTGATAGAGTGAGACCACGAAGTGCATGGCCATGCCCAAATGAGTCAATATGAGATATTGAGCTCATTTGATTTAGTGAGTCTACTTGGAGTTCAAGATTTAGATTGGTCAGAGGATGACACGATTTATGCCTCACATTGATCAATCTAGATGTCTAGATAGAAGGACACTTGTCATATATTGTGAGGAGTCACAATTAGTAGTCACAAGGTGATGTTGGATCTCAACATTCTTGTAACTTGGGTAGTAATGATGTGTTGCTAGATACCGCTCATTACTTATGCTCCTAAATGGGTTTAGGGGCATTGTCAACATTACAAGAACCTATAGGGTCACACACAAAGGACAATTAGATGGAGATTAGGTTGATATGATGAACCAAGAGGATTAGATTCATGTGATGAATCAAATTGGATTAAGAGTAATCCTAATTGGGCTAATTGAGTTAGACTCAAGTTGATTCATGTGTTCAATGAGTTTAATTTAGATTATGACTCATTGAATCAATTTAATTAAATGAATTAGATTCATTATATTAAATTGGCTTGAGTTAAATGGTTGGATTAGATCAACCATGAGAGAGATTAAGTCAAGTTTGACTTGACTTGAGAGGAAGAGGAAAAGTCAAGTTTGATTTGATTTTATGCCACATCATTATTGAGTTGGCATTAAGTGGCCAATGATGATGTGCCACCTAATGGAGGTTACAAATCCCCTCTTTATTGTGGCCGGCCACATTAAATGGGAGGGGGTTACAATTGTGGCCGGCCACTAAGTGTGATGAATGGGATTTGATTTCATTCAAGGCTCATTCAACTCATCTTCTTCCTTGCTCTCTCTTCTTGCTCTCCCTCTCCTCTCTTGGCCAAACCTTACCAAGGTGCTATCACACCTTTGTGTTAAGGTTTCTCCACCTAATTGTTCGTGTGGATACTTCTAGAGGGTTGTACACTTGACAACCTCGAGATCCGGCATCACTTGGAAGAGCGGGATACGCGAAGGGCTTCACCCCAAGTGTAAATATCTTCTCTTAATGTAGATCTAGATGTAAGAAACTCGTACTCGTAACTTTTGTTTTATTTTACTTCGCACGGATCCGGTGGCATGGGGGTTTCGGGGTTTCCGCGACGCGAAAAAGCGGTTTTCGCGGCCCGAAAAACCCAACACATGAACATGAATCCTGGACAAATGATGAAGCAAGTGATCTTGGAACATCCGGTTTAATGAAGTGATCCAGTCTTATGGATTTATTTAGTGACCGGATGAGTCTTGTGTATATAAGAAGAGTGACAGAAACGTGGTGATATTTATTGTACTATACGTAGATGACATTTTGCTTATTAGCAACAATGTCAAAGTGTTGTCAGACGTAAGGGTATGGTTGTCCAAGTGTTTTGATATGAAGGACTTGGGAGAATGTGGACATATTCTTGAGATCAATGTAATATGGGATTGCAAAAAAAGGATATTGTCCTTATCCCAAGCTTCATACATCAATACTATCCTAGCTCGTTTTAGCATACATAACTCCAAGAAAGGTTTTCTACCTTTTCGACATGGAGTACCCTTATCTAAAGAGATATCTCCTCAGATATCAAAGGAGATAGAGGAGATGAAGGTGGTTCCTTATGCTTCGATTGTAGGAAGCTTAATATATGTAATGTTATGTACGAGACCAGATATCTGTTTTACCGTGAGCATGGTTAGCATATATCAAAGTTACCCAGGATCGGGACATTGGACTGCCGTAAAGCATATATTAAAGTACCTGAGAAGGACTAGAGATTATATGCTAGTTTACAAGGTAGATGATTTGCTCCCTGTGGGTTACACGGATTCAGACTAATAAGGACAATAGTAAGTCGACCTCGGGATTTTGTGTTTACTTTAGGAGATGGAGCCATAACTGTAACACCCCTAGAAAGCCTAGATAAGAAAGTAAGGATAATGAGAGTTTGAAGGTAGTGAAAAGAAGGTGTAAATATTCTAAGTTGAATATTGAGATGGGAAGGATTTAGATGATTAAAACTTTATGAAAGAAAATAAAGTTGAGAATATAAATCATCTATATTTATAATACATGGAATTAATGTAAACAAAAGGAAGGAATATGAGATAATATATATTTGTATGAAATATTTATGCATAATGCATAATATGGTGATATATGAATTATTATGTACAAAAGAATATCAATAATATGTTAGAAGAGAAATAGGATTGAACCTTGGACCTCTTGTAAGGAACATGTATAGGATATCAAAGGGGATAGGAGAATTATTGATAAGGAGAGAAAGGACTAAGTAGTTAAGAATAAGAAAGGATTCTTTTTACTTAAAAGGAAAAGGAAGTAAAAATATACATAACCAAGTTTTGATCCTTGGTTCTCTTGTGGATGCATGCATATGTTAACCAAGTGTGATAGGAGAGGATATTGTAAGAGGAGAGATAGGAATTTTAATTAAAGGAAAGAAAGAGAAATTAAAGGAAAGAAAAGAGAGAACTCAAGAAGCATTTCTCTAGAATATTCTTATCATTAAAGAGGAGAAATAAATAAGGAGGATGAATCAAGTCAAGTTTTCCTCCCCTCATTTTAGTATAAATAGGCATGGAGGGGTGGCTTCATCCTCAACTCACTCTCCTCCTCTTCTCCTAGAGGTGCCGAGACACTCCCTCTTTTCTTTCTTTCTTTTTGTTGCCGAGCAACACAAGAGGAAGAAGCCTCCTCTTCTTCCTCCTCCTCTCCACCAAAAGACCTAGCCACTTCTTCCTCCATTGGTGCCGAGCAAAGCAAGCAAGGAAGAAAGGTCCACAAGCAAGTTCTCAACTCTAGGAAACTTAAGCAAAGAAGGTAAGCTTCCCTCACCTGTGGTACAAGGCTTTTATGTGATTTTCGGATTTATAAGGATTAGAAAACCTAGGAAAGAATTTAAGAAAATTCGGCTAAAGAAAAGGTTTTCAAATCTAAGATGATTTAAACAAGACCTCATTTCATGATAAGATTTTCTATGCTATGTAGAAGGATTCTTTTCCATGATTTTATACTGATATGATGTATGATCAGAGGAGTATCTAACCCTAGGATTTAACCAAAAATATTTTAAAGAGGCTAGGAAGATTATTGTCTAACCAAACTAGTGCAAGGTTCCTTCTATGAAATGCTAAGGACCTTTCTATAGTTTTCTTGCTTGGAAATTAATTGGAACCAAAAGAAAACTCACTTGTATGCTTCGGACCAGAAAGGTTAAGGGTTAGAAAGACCTTCAAAAAAATTTAAATAAACATGCTCCTATGATAGGATATAAAGTTTCTTAAAGGGTGTTCACATTGCTAGAAACTCATGAACTCTTTTTAGGGTTTTTCGGCCATGATAAAAGGGATAGCTTAGATTAGCCTAAACAAAAATATTAATATGCTCAAGACCTCTGTGATATTATGATATGAAAGTTGATTAATGCTCTCATGTTTAATTGGAATGTAGAAAATTAGTTACATGATATAAGACATGTAAGATCACAAGAGTCCTAGCTTGTTTATGATCCAATTTTGTGTATGATGTTCTTAGTAACTTTTGCCATGATATTTACTTAGGCTTTCCATGCTTTAGGCCACTTAAGAAACCTAGCTTAAGGACTGGTAGGTTTCGGCCATGAAGGAAAATAAAAGAAAAAGGGAAAGAAACCTAGGAAATGCTATACATAATGAGAAGAAATGAAATTATGTTATGTAATATGCCATGATATGTTATAGCATAGGAAATGCTATACATAATGAGAAGAAATGAAATTATGTTATGTAATATGCTATGATATGTTATAGCATAGGAAATGCTATACATAATGAGAAGAAATGAAATTATGTTATGTAATATGCCATGATATGTTATAGCATAGGAAATGCTATACATAATGAGAAGAAATGAAATTATGTTACGTAATATGCCATGATATGTTATACATAGGAAATGCTATACATAATGAAAAGAAATGAAATTATGTTACGTAATATGCCATGATATGTTATAGCATAGGAAATGCTATACATAATGAAAAGAAATGAAATTATGTTACGTAATATGCCATGATATGTTATAGCATAGGAAATGCTATACGTAATGAGAAGAAATGAAATTATGTTACGTAATGATATGTTATAGCATAGGAAATGCTATACATAATGAAAAGAAATGAAAAAGGAAATGCATGAAAGATTGTTAGGGACATGATATGATAGTTATGCATGATAGGTTAGTTGTGTATGGTTTGTACCAAGGGTGGGCTCCGCCCGGGGTCGATGGAGTAAGACTCGGGCCTCGTCAGTAATGGGCCTCTGAATGCCCTAGGTCGATGGAGTAAGACTCGGGCCTAGTATGTATGCATGGTAGGGTTCAAGACTTGCTACCTTGGACCTACCTATGAAGCGCGCGCATTATGTATGTGGTACAAACCGGGATCCCCTCTAATGATGATATTAATTTCAAGTACTTATAAGTATAAGTTTTCAAATTCATGATGCATTGCCTACATATGTGCTTGAATTATCTGATGATTAGATATAATGTCATGTGATATTATATGAATATGAATATGATACCCTTGTATGTCGTATGCTTATGATACCTCGCATGATATTGATATGCAATGATATGAATTCGGTTTTAGTGAGTAGGAAAGGAACTTACTGAGCCATGAGTGCTCATAGCTTACTTTCCTTATACCGCAGATATGGGGGACGGATATTCGGAACGACGGAGCAGCAGGAGGAGCAGATAGTGATGTGTGTGGTGGTGGCTTGGCAAGAACGATTCGGACAAATTAATATTTTTAGTTATATGATCAATATATGCACATTCGAACTAATCAAAATATGTGATATCATGCTTATTTAAATAAAAGGAATGATTTAAAATTTTCCGCTGTTATAGTATAACTAAAGCATGTACGTAAGTAGTATAAGATCGTAGCGCCGCCCTTGGGTAAGAAGGGTGGGCGTTACAATAACAATGGAGGAGTGTTAAGAAAAAATTCTTTTCAGACTCCACCATGGAAGCTGAGTATGTGGCAGCTTCTGAGGCAGCCATAAAAGTTGTATGGCTCAGAAACTTCATCATGGATTTAGATGTGATTCCTGGTTTGCTCAAAATTATTACAGTTTATTGTGATAATAGTAGTGTTGTAGCAAACTCGAAGGAACCATGAGCCCATAAGATAAGTAAACACATAAAGCGCAAGTACCACCTAATAGAGGAGAGATTGTAGTCGCCAAGATTACATCAGTAGATAACCTAGCAGATCCTTTCTCTAAGGCCTTTCCAGCAAGAGCTTTTGATGGGCATGTTGAGAGGATGGAAATCAGATATATGGCAGTATATATGGCAGCATAGTCTTTTAGTATAAGTGGGAGATTGTTAGGATGTATACTAAAAGCCTAGCTTTTGTATGAACATTTATTTTGAAATAAGAATCACATTGATCAAATGTCTACATTTATGTTAAATGTGGTTGTCCATTTAATTTGTATTATAAATAACATGGTGTGTGGTGTCACACGGAAGATCATGTTATCAGTTCTTTATAAATTATAAATAGTAGCTCACAACTAAGATGAAATGGGACAAACATTGGAATGGTTGTAGTGTAATTTGGTATTAGTTTATCTTGACTATAAAATTAGACAAGTACACTATGTGTGTATTGAGCAGGACCATTTGAGGTGTTTCTTTTTATACTTATTACATAAAAGAATAAACCCTCTGTTATTATGGATAAGCGTACTCTTAATCCTGATATAATAACAAGTACATATACTTAGTATGTATTTCTTTAATCTATCAATAGGTGAGATTTAGTTTGTTAAATCAATATGACTGATAAGTTGGGAAATAATATTATTTATATGGTGGGTTGATGATTATAGAAGGAAACTGTGTCCTAGTAATCTAGGTTGATGATGTCCCCTTGAGGAGCTTATAAGGATTGTCATGTAAACCCTGCAGGTGGATCTAGTCCGAGATGACAATGAAGTTGAGTGGTACTACTCTTTGAGCTAGATATTAATTAAGTGAGTTCTTACTGAAGTAATGGGTCGGACACATCCTTGCTTGGAGCAAGGGGGCCGTCCCTAGCTTGAACCCAAGTCTAGGTGGCTGGACATTAAAAATACAAAAGGAATTTTAATTTTAAATTTTTTCTTATGTGGAATACATGATTTAAAAGAGAGTTTAAAAATTAAAATATTTCATTTTATAGGATTCTACAAAAGATTAAGAGAAGAGTTAAATCTCTTTCCTTATTTGTAGATTAAAAGGATGTTTTAATTTTGATAAAAACTTTGCTTATTTATCATCCACATGTTGAAAAGTTAAATTTTAAAATTATATAAATTTCCTTTTATAGCATCAATCATGAATGGATTATTAAAGAGAAATTTTATTTTAAAATTTCTCTGAAAGCAAATTAGGGAGCTTTAATTTTTCTAGCGAAAAATTTCCTTGTTTGCTTCCTTGGTGTGGCCGACCATATACACTAAGAAAAGAATTTTAATTTTAATTAATTAAAATTTTCCTTTTCAATGGCAATAGAATTAAGGAAGGTTTTATTAAATTTTCTTTATTTGCCAAAGCTAAAGGATTATAAAAGAGGGGGTTTTGGGCGCCTTTGAGGTACAACCTTTATTCTATTTCTCCCTCTTTTCTTCCTTGGTGTGGTCGGCTTTTCCCTTTCTCTTCTCTCCATCCTTGTGGCTGAAACTCTCTTCTCTCTTGGAGATCAAGTGGTGGCCAGATTCTAGCTTGGAGAAGAAGGAGAGAAAGCTTGCATCTCTTGAAGCTTGGTTGGTGGAAAAAGATCTTCATCCTTTGGAAGTCTTGCTTGGCCGAAACTTGAAGGAAGAAGAAGAAGGTGCTAGGTGGTTCTCATCTCGGAAGATCGTTGCCCACACAACGTCCGAGATTAGAAGAGGAATACGGTAGAAGATCAAGAGGTCATTTTCTACTAAAGAAAGGTATAACTAATGTTGTTTTTCCGCATCATGTTAGTTTTATCTCCATGTAAAAATACCAAATACAAGAGGCATGCGATTCTAGTATTTCGAATTAGTTTTCGATGTTGTGTTCTTTTTATTTTTCTTTTCCTTGTGATTCAATTGTTCCTTTTGGTTAACCTAGAGTTATTTAAGGAAATTAAATATTAGCTTTCCTTAAAAGGCTTTGTCTAGACGGTGGTGGTTGCTCCTATATCCAAGAAAGTCATATGCCTCGCCATGCAGTCCTGGAAGATAATTTTGGAAATTAATATTTAATAGAATTAATAACATAGGTAGTTTGGATCAAACGTGTTAAGTTCCGCAGGAGATCCAAGTCTAAACCTAAAAGAACAAATAAGTTAAACTTAGGATCAAACGTGTAAAGTTCTGCAGGCGATTCAAGTTTAATTTAAAAGAACACATGGTAGCTAGGAAAAGGTTCAGACCTTTGTACAAAAATTTTTGTGCAATGGAACCGTTAGGCTTTCCGAGTAGCAACCAACAATTGGTATCAGAGCTTGGGTTTTGCCTTTGTGTATTTGGTATTAGTTTAATTATGCACATGTCATACTTAATTTAGGCAGGATAATAGTAGGATGTGCTAACTTTGTGGATGCAGGATCCAATTATTATGGCTTATAGTTATTATGTGTGTGATTGGACCCTTGTGTTGGTTGGTACTCGGAAAACATAGAGGTTCCACTGTACAAAAATTTTGTACAAAGGTCTGAACCTTTTCCTAGCTACCATGTGTTCTTTTAAATTAAATTTTGGATCGCCTGCGGAACTTAACACGTTTGATCCAAAACTTAATCTATTCGTTCTTTTAGATTTTGACTTGGGTCTCCTGCGGAACTTAACACGTTCGACCCAAATCGCCTTAAATTATTAATTCCATTAAATATTAATTTCCATAATCGGTTCCCAGTACTGACGTGGCGAGGCACATGGCCTTCTTGGATATGGGAGCAACCACCACCGACTAGACAAAACCTTTTATGGAAAGCTAATATTTAATTTCCTAAAATAACTTTAGGTCAACCAAAAAGAACAATCAAATCACAAGGAAAAGAAAAATAAAAGAACACAACTTCGAAAAACATATTCGAAATACTAGAATCGTAAGCCTCTTGTATTTGGTATTATTTCCATAAATAACTAGCATGATGCGGAAAAGAAAAATTACTAGTTATACTTTCTAAAAAAAAAACCTCTTGATCTTCTACCGTATTCCTCTTCTAACCTCGGACGTTGTGTGGGCAACGATCTTCCGAGATGAGAACCACCAAGCACCTTCTTCTTCCTTGCAAGTTTCGGCCACCACAATTCTCCAAGAGAAGTAGAGGTTCGGCCACCACCACCAAGCTCCAAGGGATGCAAGAAACAAAACCACCTTTCTCTCCTTCTTCTCCTAGCTAGAACCGGCCACCATCAAGAGCTCCAAGAAAGGTTGCCGCCGGCCATAAGAAGAAGAGAAGAGGAAGAAGCTAGGGCCGGCCACCAAGGAGGAAAAGAGAGGAGAAGAATAATAGAGTTGATCACCCGTGAAGGCACCTCTACCCCCTCTTTTATAATCCTTGGTCTTGACAAATAAGGAAATTTTAATAAAAAATTCCTTAATTCTTTTGTCATAAAAAAGAAAAATTATTTTAATTAAAAAAACAATTTTCTTCTTTTAATAATAATGGCCGGCCACTTCTAATACCCCAAAACAAGGAAAATTTAATTCACACAAGAATTAAAACTTCCTAATTTGTTTCTAGAAATTTATAAAAATTTCTCCAATAATTTTATCCCTTCATGATTGGTTAATAAAAAGGAAATTTTATAAATTAAAATTCTTCTTTTAAACATGTGGATAATTTCCAAAAGGAAAGTTATCTCTAAAAATTAAAATCTCTTTTCAATCTACAAATAAGGAAAGATATCAAATCTTTTCTTAATCTTTTGTAGAAACTAATAAAAGAGAATATTTAATTTTTAAACTTCTCTTTTAAATTATTATCATGGTTAAAAAGGAAAGTTTTTCTTAAAAATAAAATCTCCTTTCAATCTACAAATAAGGAAAGATTTCAAATCTTTTCTTAATCTTTTGTAGAAAGCTTTAAAAGGAAAGATTTAATTTTTAAACTCTCTTTTAAAACTATGATATCCACATAAGAAATAATTTTAATAAAAAATCCTTTTTAATATGATGTGGCTGGCCACCTAAGCTATTGGCCGGCCACCTTAAGGCCAACCTTTAGGCTTGGCCGACCCTAAGCTTGAGCTTCAAGCTTAGCTTGGCCGGCCCCTATTGGTTGGGTAAGAAGGTGGGTATGTGGTGGGTATAAATCTCTATATACAAGAGGCTACGATAGGGACCGAGAGGAGGAATTGGTTTTGGTCTCCCGATGAAATTAAGCTTCCCGTGTTCGCCCCGAACACACAACTTAATTCATTCCACTAAAGAACTATTATTGAACTACCGCACCAATCCCAAATTACATTTTTGGGCTCCTTCTTATTATGAGTGTGTTAGTCTCCCTGTGTTTAAGATAACAAATGTCCACTAATTAAGTAAGTTACTGACAACTCACTTAATTAATATCTAGCTCCAAGAGTAGTACCACTCAACTTCATCGTCATGTCGGACTAAGTCCACCTGCAGGGTTTAACATGACAATCCTTTTGAGCTCCTCTTGGGGACATTCTCAACCTAGTATCTCTAGGACACAGTTTCCTTCTATAATCAACAACACACACTATAAGTGATATCATTTCCCAACTTATCGGGCTTATTGATTCATCGAACTAAATCTCACCCATTGACAAATTAAAGAAATAAATATCAAATATATGTGCTTGTTATTATATTAGGATTAAGAGCACACACTTCCATAATAACTGAGGTCTTTGTTTCTTTATAAAGTCAGTATAAAAGAAACGACCTCTAATGGTCCTACTCAATACACTCTAAGTGTACTAGTGTAATTATATAGTTAAGATAAACTAATACCTAATTACACTACGACCTTCAAATGGTTTGTTCCTTTCCATCTTGGTCGTGAGCTACTGTTTATAATTTATAAGGTACTGATAACATGATCCTCTGTGTGTGACACCACACACCATGTTATCTACAATATAAATTAATTGAACAACTACATTTATCACAAATGTAGACATTTGACCAATGTGATTCTTATTTCTAGATAAATGTTTATACCAAAAGCTAGGCTTTTAGTATACACTCTAACAATCTCCCACTTATACTAAAAGACTAAGCTGCCATATCTGCTGCCATACATCTGATTCCCATTCCTTCAACATGCCCATCAAAAGCTCTTGCCTTAAGGACCTTAGTGAAAAGATCTATAGGTCATCACCTGATGCAATCTAGGCGGCAACAACTTCTCCTCGTTTATACGATTCCTCGTATTGGGTGGTACTTGCGCTCTATTGTGTTTACTTGCCTTGTAGACTTATGGTTTCTTCGAGTTTGCTACTGCACCAACATTATTACAATAAATTGTAATAATTTTTGGACAAACCAGAAATCATATCTAAGTCTATCTTGAGGTTATTGAGTCATTCAGCTTTTATGGCTACCTCAGAGGCTTGCCATATACTAAGCTTCTATGGTGGAGTTCAGAAAAACACCTATGCTTATTACTCTTCCATAGTTATGACTTTACCTCCTAAAGTAAACACAAAACCCCCGAGGTTGACTTATTATTATCCCTATCCGATTGGAAGCCAAAATCCATGCAACCCACTAGGACCAAATTAACTGCCTTGTAAGGTAGCATATAATCTCTAGTGCCTCTAAGGTACTTCAATATATGCTTTACTGCAGTCCACTGTCCTTGTCCAGGGTTACTTTGATATCTGCTAACTATGCCCTTGGCAAAACAGATTTCTGATCTCGTGCATAGCATATATTAGGCTTCCGATAGCCGAAGCATAAAGAACTTCCTTTATTTCCTTTATCTCCTTTGATGTCTACAGAGACATATCTTTAGATAAAGTTACTCCATCCTGAAAAGGTAAGAAACCTTTCTTGGAGTTTTGTATGCTTAAAACAAGCAAGGATTTTTCCGATGTATGAAGCTTGGGATAAGTAAAATATTCTTTTCTTGCGATCCCTTATTACTTTGATCTCAAGAATATATACATTCTCCCAAGTCCTTTATATCGAATTGTTTGGACAACCATACCCTTACTTCTGACAACATTTTGATATTGTTTCAAACTACCAAAAATGTTATCTAAGTATAGTACAAGAAATACCACCACGTTTCCATCACATCTTTTGTATACACAAGACTTATCCGGTTACTAAATCCATAGATCTGGATTACTTTGATAAACCGGATGTTCCAAGACCTTGAAGCTTTGCCTCAGTCCATAGACTGATTGAGCTTACACACAAGATGCTCTTAGCCCTTTGCAATGAACCCTTCTGGTTGCTTTATATGGATGTTTTCTTCAAGACTTCCATTAAGGAATGCTGTCTTGACATCCACTTGCCAAATAGATAAAAGAATCCGGATAGACTTAAGCATGGCTACCAGTGAAAAAATTTCCTTTTTCATCTAGCCTTGCTTTGAAAGTTTCTACCTTCCTGTCTATCCCTCTTTTCCTATATAGACCTTTTTACACCCAAAGGCTTTTATACCATTTGGTGGTTCTATAAGCTTCCAGATTTTATTAGAATACATATATTCTAATTCTGTTATTCATTACTCTTTGCCAAGATATTGCATCTTTATCTTGGAGTGCTTCGTCATATGTCCGGAGATCAGGTTCATGTCCTCCAGGGATCGAGTCTAAAAACTCTCACAAAACATAAATCTTTTTAGGTTGCCTAACAACCCTCCCACTACGATGAGGTACTTTCTGCAATTGTGTATCATTTGTGATATGTGTTGCAGTTTCCTTGTGGTATCTTATCTTGTACAGTTGGTACTAGATTAGACATGTCTTTTATTATTTCCTTAAGAACAAATTTTCTTATGGGCATGAGGTTTATTACATAGTCCTTTTCTAAAAATCGGTCATTGATGATAACAATAACCTTCTGATTTTTAAGACTATAAACCTACTTTCATTTCTCTAGGATAACCCACAGGCAAGTGAATTCCTGTCCAACTTATCATTGTCTCTCTTCAGCATATGTGCTGGACTACCCGAATCCGAATATGCTTTAAAATAGGCTTACACCTATTCAGCAATTCTATATGAGTAGAGAGTTCTGACTTTGGAAGGTACTATGTTCACTTCTATTTCCAGAGTATATCCTTAAAATGAATTTGGTAATTTTCTAAATAACTCATCATCAATCTACTTATTTCCATAAGAGTCTTATACCTTCCTTTTTCTACACCATTCTGTTGGGATATACCTAGGTGTAGTTAGTTGAGATTAAATCCCTACTTCTGATAAGTGACTCCTAAATTCTCCCAAGAGGTACTTGCCACTACGATCTCACCGTAGTGTCTTGATACTTTTACCATGACATTTCTCCACATCAGCCTCATACTCTTTGAACTAATCAAAGCACTTAGACTTGTGGCACATCAAGTAAATGTATCCGTATATCAAATAGTTGTCTATAAAATAGACGAAATATTTGAAACAACCTCTTGCTTGGATAGTCATAGGATCACACAAATCAGAATGAACCAATATCTTTGACTCCATACCCCTTAGACTTGAAAGCTTCTTGGTTATTTTTCCTTCCAAGTAAGACTCGCAGGTTGGAAAGATTTCCACTACTAATGAACCCAAAAGTTCATCAGCTACCAATGAATCATACTCAAGTTAATATAACCTAGCCTTAGATGCCAAAGATATAATTGGTTCATTTTCGAAGGTTACTTTCTCTTAAAGTTAGAAGATGTGTTACTAATTTCCATTTGTTGCATCGTGAGAGTTATTGGATTTATAAATTGCCAACCAACGTACCAGAACAGATAATTTTCCTCTTTTTCTTAATAACAACTTTGTTATTAAAAGAGGTAGAATATCATGTTCTTTGAATAGTTTAGAAACTGAAAACTAGTTCTTTCTAAACTTGGTGCGTAAAGACAATTACTCAAAAATCCATGTTTTATTTTTATCAAAAGATAAACATCTCCCACTGCAACAGCTGCCACTTTTACAGCAGTGCCCATGTGGACGGTGTTTTTATTTTCATTTAGTTGTCGGGTTTCCTGGAACCCTGCAATGAATTGCGGACATGATTAATGGCATCTGTATCTACACTCTAGGTTCTGGTAGATAACACCACTAAACATGTTTCAACTAATGAATAAAATACACCTATATTGTTCTTAGTTTTAAGAGGACAGTCTACCTTAATGTCCAAATCCTATTTCCAATCAATTATAATTGGGACCACTAAGTCTATCCTAAAGTATATCAGCTAGGGATTGACCATCATCCTAAGAATCACAAAAATATTTGGTTAAGACCAACTCCTTAAAAATCCCATGAATTTTGTATGCCACGTTAGTGTGGACGTATACAAATTCAAAGAGAAAATTTTATCATTTAATTTTATTATCTCGTCAACCTTACTTTATGACGAATAAAATTAATAGTTGGTCTATCTTTAATCAAATATTTGTTCAAGACTCTAAATTTAAAATAATATTGATTCCTCTAACAATACTATTTAAATTTACCAACACCTCAAAACACCGTGAATTTTGCATGCCACGTTAGTGTGGACATATACAAAATCAACATTTGTAAGAGGAGAGTTTTACCCATTAACTATCTTATCAACGTAACTTTATGACAAATAAAATTATCTCAAACACCGTTAATTTTGTATGCCACGTTAGTGTGGACGTATACAAAATCAATCATTTGTAAGAGGGGTTTTAACCCTTTAATTTTATTATCTTGTCAACCTAGTTTTATGACAAATTAATAGTTGGTTTCATTTGGTCACACAAATAATAACAGTGACTCCGATGGGGAGGATACTATTAGATGTGTCTAAGTGTATACCATTACTTGACACTAAGTCCATTAATAAGATTATGCCCCTTCCGTTGGGGAAGATCACACGTTCTTAATTAACTTCCTATAGTCATCCATACATGGAAGTCTGTTCTAGTGATCCACAAACAAGCTCATCCGTTATGGAGGAAGGCACTCAGAGCCAACGCGCAAGCTTGTTTGCATCACTTACAAACCAGTAATGGAGACCATGGGATTTATTTAAAAATCCCTCTCCCACTTAGTTATTTATAAACGAGGAATTTTAACTATGCTAGCCTACTAGTCATGTATACTAACATGCACACACAGCACAATATAAAAGCAATAAATAGAAAATCTAATTTTCAACTATTATGGCTTTTATCTATAGTTGTCCTCCGTGTGTTGTCATCCTAAGCTGCTGCCATATTTGGCCACCGCCACCGGGTCTAGCTGTCGCATCCATCTTACTCCTAGTTCCGCTGCGCCTCTGGTCCTTAGAAGGTTCCATGCTTTGCAAGATTTGATCCACGACATAAATAGAATTTTACATTTTTGATCCTATATTCCATAAAAGGAATGTACATGTATCTAGATCAAAAATAAAATCCTAATAAAACTAAATACAGCTCCTGCTGTATTTTTAATACAATCATGCACACATATAAATGCCCTTGACATGTCCAAGGGTCCAATCACATATAACACTATAAGCCATAATAGTTGGATCCTGCATCCACAAAGTTAGCGCATCCTACTATTATCCCGCCTAAATTATGTATGACATGCATAATTAAACTAATACCAAATACAGAGAGGCAAAACCCTAGCTCGATACCAATTGTTGGTTGCTACTCGGAAAACATAGAGGTTCCATTGTACAAAATTTTGTACAAAGGTCCGAACCTTTCCTAGCTACCATGTGTTCTTTTAAATTAAATTTTGATCGATCGCTGCGGAACTTAACACGTTTGATCCAAAACTTAATCTATTCGTTCTTTTAGATTTTGACTTGGGTCTCCTGCGGAACTTAACACGTTCGACCCAAATCGCCTTAAATTATTAATTCCATTAAATATTAATTTCCATAATCGGTTCCCAGTACTGACGTGGCGAGGCACATGGCCTTCTTGGATATGGGAGCAACCACCACCGACTAGACAAAACCTTTTATGGAAAGCTAATATTTAATTTCCTAAAATAACTTTAGGTCAACCAAAAAGAACAATCAAATCACAAGGAAAAGAAAAATAAAAGAACACAACTTCGAAAAACATATTCGAAATACTAGAATCGTAAGCCTCTTTTATTTGGTATTATTTCCATAAATAACTAGCATGATGCGGAAAGGAAAAATTACTAGTTATACCTTCTAAAAAAAAACCTCTTGATCTTCTACCGTATTCCTCTTCTAACCTCGGACGTTGTGTGGGCAACGATCTTCCGAGATGAGAACCACCAAGCACCTTCTTCTTCCTTGCAAGTTTCGGCCACCACAATTCTCCAAGAGAAGTAGAGGTTCGGCCACCACCACCAAGCTCCAAGGGATGCAAGAAACAAAACCTCCTTTCTCTCCTTCATCTCCTAGCTAGAACCAGCCACCATCAAGAGCTCCAAGAGGGGTTGCCGTCGGCCACAAGAAGAAGAGAAGAGAGAGAAGCTAGGGCCGACCACCAAGGAGGAAAAGAGAGGAGAAGAATAATAGAGTCGTTCACACATGAAGGCACCTCTACCCCTTCTTTTATAATCCTTGGTCTTGGCAAATAAGGAAATTTTAATAAAAACTTCCTTAATTCTTTTGCCATGAAAAAGAAAAATTATTTTAATTAAAAACAATTTTCTTCTTTTAATAATAATGGCCGACCACCACAAGCTATAAACAAGGAGAGTTTTAATTAATTAAAATTTCCTAATTTGTCTCCAGAAATTTATAAAAATTTCTCCAATAATTTTAATCCCTTCATGATTGGTTAGTAAAAAGGAAATTTTATAAATTAAAATCTTTCTTTTAAACATGTGGTTAATTTCCAAAAAGGAAAGTTATCTCTAAAATTAAAATCTCTTTTCAATCTACAAATAAGGAATGATATCAAATCTTTTCTTAATCTTTTGTAGAAACTAATAAAAGAGAATATTTAATTTTAAACTTCTTTTAAATTATTATCATGGTTAAAAAGGAAAGTTTTCTTAAAAATAAAATCTCCTTTCAATCTACAAATAAGGAAAGATTTCAAATCTTTTCTTAATCTTTTGTAGAAAAGCTTTAAAAGGAAAGATTTAACTTTTAAACTCTCTTTTAAAACTATGATATCCACATAAGAAATAATTTTAATTAAAAATAAATTCCCTTTTAATATGGTCGGCCACCCAAGCTTGGGCTCCAAGCTATTGGTCGGCCACCTTAAGGCCAACCTTTAGGCTTGGCCGGCCCTAAGCTTGAGCTTCAAGCTTAGCTTGGCCGGCCCCTATTGGTTGGGTAAGAAGGTGGGTATGTGGTGGGTATAAATCTCTATATACAAGAGGCTACGATAGGGACCGAGAGGAGGAATTGGTTTTGGTCTCCCGATGAAATTAAGCTTCCCGTGTTCGCCCCGAACACACAACTTAATTCCATCAATAATAATTCATTCCACTAAAGAACTATTATTGAACTACCGCACCAATCCCAAATTACATTTTGGGCTCCTTCTTATTATGAGTGTGTTAGTCTCCCTGTGTTTAAGATAACAAATGTCCACTAATTAAGTAAGTTACTGACAACTCACTTAATTAATATCTAGCTCCAAGAGTAGTACCACTCAACTTCATCGTCATGTCGGACTAAGTCCACCTGCAGGGTTTAACATGACAATCCTTTTGAGCTCCTCTTGGGGACATTCTCAACCTAGTATCTCTAGGACACAGTTTCCTTCTATAATCAACAACACACACTATAAGTGATATCATTTCCCAACTTATCGGGCTTATTGATTCATCGAACTAAATCTCACCCATTGACAAATTAAAGAAATAAATATCAAATATATGTGCTTGTTATTATATTAGGATTAAGAGCACACACTTCCATAATAACTGAGGTCTTTGTTTCTTTATAAAGTCAGTATAAAAGAAACGACCCCTAATGGTCCTACTCAATACACTCTAAGTGTACTAGTGTAATTATATAGTTAAGATAAACTAATACCTAATTACACTACGACCTTCAAATGGTTTGTTCCTTTCCATCTTGGTCGTGAGCTACTGTTTATAATTTATAAGGTACTGATAACATGATCCTCTGTGTGTGACACCACACACCATTTTATCTACAATATAAATTAATTGAACAACTACATTTATCACAAATGTAGACATTTGACCAATGTGATTCTTATTTCTAGATAAATGTTTATACCAAAAGCTAGGCTTTTAGTATACACTCTAACACCTTGGACATCTCAAGGGCATTTATTGTGTGTGTATGATTGTATTATAAAATACAGCAGGAGCTGTATTTAGTTTTATTAAGATTTTATTTTTTGATCTAGATACATGTACATTCCTTCAAGGAATATAGGATCGGAAAATGTAAAATTCTATTTATGTCACGAAAAAAAAGAATCTTGCAAGGCGTAGAACCTTTTGAGGACCAGAGGCGTAGCAGAACAAGGAGCAAGATGGATGCGACAACTAGACCCAGTGGCGGTGGCCAAAAATGGCAGCAGCTAGGGATGACAACACAAGGAGGACAATAATAGATAAAAGCCATAATAGTTGAAAATTAGTTTTTCTATTTATTGCTTTTATATTGTGCTGTGTGTGCATGTTAGTATACATGTTTAGTAGGCTAGCATAGTCAAAATTCCTCACTTTTAATAACTAAATGGGAGAGGGGTTTTTAAATAAATTCCACGGTCTCCATTACTAGTTTGTAAGTGATACAAACAAACTTGCGCGTTGGCTCTGAGTGCCTTCCTCCATATCGGATGAGTTTGTTTGTAAATCACTAGAACAAACTTCCATTTTGAATGACTATAGGAAGTTAATTAAGAGCGTGTGATCTTCCCCATCGGAAGGGGCACAATCTTATTAATGGACTTAGTGTCAAGTAATGGTATACACTTAGGCACGTCTAATAGTATCCTCCCCATCGGACTCACTGCTATTATTCGTGTGACCAAAGGAAACCAACTATTAATTTTATTTGTCAAAAAGTTAGGTTGATAAGATAATAAAGTTAATGGGTTAAACCCTCCTTTTACAAATGTTGAATTTGTATACGTCCACACTATCGTGACATACAAAATTCACGGTGTTTTGAGGTGTTGGTTAATTTAAAATAGTATTGTTTGAGGAATCAATATTATTCTAAATTTAGAGTTCTGACCAAAAGTTATTTGTGATTCTTAGGATGACTTTCAACCCACTGGCCATCATACTAAAAGAGAACAGACTTACTGGTCCTAACTACATAGATTGGAAAAGGAACCTGGACATTATTCTTACTGCTGAAAGCTATAAGTTTGTACTGACTGAGCCTTGCCCTGATACACCTAATGGTGAATCTACCCAAGAGGAGATTGAGTATCAAAATGGGTAAAAGCAGATGAGATGGTGCGGTGTTACATTTTGGCTTCAATGTCAAATGTATTGCAACATTAGCATCAAGATTTACCAACGACCTATGATATTATGAACAATCTCAAGGAACTCTTCGGTCACTAGGATCGAGCCTCTAGGCAAGAAGCCATGAGAAAGATAATGACGACCACCATGCAAGAGGGTACTCCTGTGAGGGATCATATCCTAAAGATGATGACTTATCTGAATGAAATACAAATCCTTGGAGGAGAAATTGATGGGGAAACCCAGATCGATATGATCCTCCAAATGCTATCTAGAAGTTTTGAGCAATTCCGCCTGAATTATAATATGAATAAAAGGGTATATTCATTGGTGAAACTACTGACAGAACTTCAGGCAGCAGAAGGTTTGTTTCATCACAATTATCAGATTCACTATACTGAAAATGGCTCTACTTCTAAACTGAAAGGAAAGAAGAAGAAGAAACAAGTTAGCTCAGCAAAGAAAGTGAATAAATCTCAGAGTACAGGACCTAAAGCTGGAGTGAAGAAGCAGAAGGGCAAGTGCTTCATCTGCAAGTAGTCAGAGCATTGGAAGGCAGACTGTCCTCGTAGGAATCAAAACAACAAAGGTATATCTCATGCTCTGGTTGTTGAAACATGTTTAGCGGTGTTATCTACCAGCACCTGGTGTGTAGATACAAGAGCCACTGATCATGTCTAAAATTCTTTACAGGGGTTCCAGAAAACCCGACAACTATATGAAGGAGAGATAACTGTCTACATGGGCAATGCTACTAAGGTGGCGGCTGTTGCAGTGGGAGATGTCTACTTATCTTTTGATAGAAATAGAAAATTGGTTTTAAGAAATTGTCTTTATGTACCTAGTTTTAGAAAGAATTTAATTTTAGTTTCTAAACTGTTTTTGGATGGATATTCTGTTTCCTTTAATAACAATGTAGTTATAAAGAGAAATAAAGTGATTATCTGTTCTGGTGCATTAGTTGGCAATTTATACTTTAAATTCAATCTCTCCCACAAAGTAAAATATGGAAATTTATAACTCATCTTCTAACTCAAATAAGAGAAAAGAACCTTCGGAAATGAACCAAGCATATCTTTGGCATCTAAGGCTTGGTCATATTAACTTAAGTAGGATTCAGAGGCTTATGGCCGATGGACTTTTGGGGTCATTAGAGTTGGAAAATTTTCCAACTTGTGAATCTTGCTTGGAAGGTAAAATGACCAAGAGGCCTTTTAAGGCCAAGGGGTATAGAGCCAAAGAAGTGTTAGAATTGGTTTATTCTGATTTGTGTGGTCCTATGTCTATCCAGGCGAGAGGCAGTTTTGAATATTTTGTCTCTTTTATAGACGATTATTCAAGATATGGATACATTTACCTAATGCGCCGCAAGTCCGAGTGCTTTGATAAGTTCAAAGAGTACAAGGCTAATGTGGAGAAACGACTAGGTAAAAGTATTAAGATACTACGGTCTGATCGTGGTGGCGAATACCTCTTAGGAGAGTTTAGGAATTACTTATCAGAGGCCGGGATTCAATCCCAATTGTCTGCACTTGTTACACCCCAACAGAATGGTGTGGCAGAACGAAGGAATAGGACTCTTATGGAGATGGTTAGATCGATGATGAGTTATTCAGAATTACCAAATTTGTTTTGGGGATACGCTCTGGAAATGGCAGCGCACATTCTGAACTTAGTACCTTCTAAATCAGTATCTTCTACTCCCACAGAATTGTGGAATGGGCGAAAACCCAGTCTAAGACATATTCAGATTTGGGGTAGTCCAGCACATGTGCTAAAACCAGATACTGATAAGTTAGAATCTTGTACAGAAGTTCGCGTGTTTGTGGGTTATCCCAGAGGAAAGAAAGGTGGTTTATTTTATAGTCCTAAAGACCAGAAGGTCATTGTTAGCACCAATGCCTAGTTTTTAGAAGAAGACTATATAATGGATCACAAGCCCAGTAGCAAAGTTGTTCTAGAAGAACTTAGAGAGGGCACATCTACTTTAGTACCAACAGTACAAGATGAAGTACCACTAGAGACTGCAACACGTGTCACACATGATACACAACCACAGACGGTGCCTCGTCGTAGTGGGAGAGTTGTGAGGGAATCTGAGAGATTCATGTTTTTGGGAGAGTCTTCGGACTTGATCCCGGGTAAACATGAACCTGATCCCCATAAATATGACGAAGCACTCCAAGATATAGATGCAGTATCTTGGCAAAAAGCAATGAATTCTGAAATAGAGTCTATGTACTCTAATAAGGTCTGGGAGCTTATAGAACCACCTGATGGTGTAAAAGCCTTTGGATGCAAGTGGATCTACAAAAGGAAAAGAGGGACAGACGGGAAGGTAGAAACCTTCAAAGCTAGGCTTGTTGCGAAAGGGTACACTCAGAAAGAGGGAATCGATTATGAGGAGACCTTTTCACCGGTAGCCATGCTTAAGTATATCCGGATACTCTTATCCATTGCTGCTCATATGGATTATGAGATTTGGCAAATGGATGTCAAGACAGCTTTCCTTAATGGAAGTCTTGAAGAGATCATCCATATGAAGCAACCAGAAGGGTTCATTGAAAAAGGCAAAGAGCATCTAGTGTGCAAGCTCAATCGGTCCATTTATGGACTGAAGCAAGCTTCAAGGTCTTGGAACATCCGGTTTAATGAATTAATCCAGTCATATGGATTTATTCAGTGTCCGGATGAGTCTTGTGTATACAAGAAGTGTAACGGAAACGTGGTGGTATTTCTTGTACTATACGTAGATGATATTTTGTTAATTGGCAACAATGTTAAGGTATTATCGGATGTAAGGGTATGGTTGTCCAAACAATTTGATATGAAAGACTTAGGAGATTGTGCACACATTCTTGGGATCAAAGTTATAAGGGATCGCAAGAAAAGAATGTTGTGTTTGTCCCAAGCTTCATATATAGATACAATCCTTGCTCGTTTTAGCATGTAGAATTCCAAGAAAGGTTTCTAACCTTTTAGGCATGGAGTAGCTCTATCTAAAGAGATGTCTCCGAAGACATCAAAGGAGATAGAGGACATGAAAGCAGTTCCTTATGCTTCGGCTGTAGGAAGCCTTATGTATGCAATGCTGTGTACGAGACCTGATATCTGTTTTACCGTGGGCATGATTAGCAGATATCAGAGTAACCCTGGACAAGGACATTGGACTGTGGTAAAGCATATATTAAAGTACCTGAGAAGGACTAGAGATTATATGCTAGTTTACCAAGCAAACGATTTGCTCCCTGTGGGTTATACGGATTCAGATTTCTAATCGGATAGGGACAATAGTAAGTCTACATCAGGCTATGTGTTTACTTTAGGAGGTGGAGCCATTGCATGGAGGAGTGTTAAGCAGAAATGCGTTTCGGACTCAACCATGGAAGCTGAGTATGTAGCAGCCTCTAAGGCAGCTAAAGAAGCAGTATGGCTCAGGAACTTTCTAATGGACTTAGATGTGATTCCTGGTTTGCCCAAAATCATCACAATTTATTGTGATAATAGTGGTGCAGTCGCAAACTCGAAGGAACCACAAGCTCATAAGGCAAGTAAACATATAGAGAGCAAGTACCACCTGATACGAGATATCGTGAAGCGAGGAGAAGTTGTCATCGCCAAGATTGCATCAGCAGATAACCTGGCAGATCCTTTCACTAAGGCCCTTCCAGCAAAAGCTTTTGATCGACATGTGGAGGGGATGAGAATTAGATGTATAGCAGTAGATATGGCAGCTTAGTTATTAGTATAAGTGGGAGATTGTTAGACTGTATACTGAAAGCCTAAACTTTTGTAAATATTTATTTTGAATAAAGAATCACATTTGGTCAAATTATCTACATTTGTTTGTAGTTGTTCAATTAATTTATATTGTAGATAACATAGTATGTGGTGTCACATACAGAAGATAATGTTATCAGTACCTTATAAATTATAAACTGTAGCTCATGACCAAAATAGAAAGGAACAAACCATTGGAAGGTCGTAGTGTAATTAGGTATTAGTTTATCTTAACTATTTAATTACACTAGTACACTTAGAGTATATTGAGTAGGACCATCAGAGGTCGTTTCTTTTATACTGACTTTATAAAGGAACAAAGACCTCAGTTATTATGGAAGTGTGTGCTCTTAATCCTAATATAATAACAAGCACATATATTTGATATTTATTTCTTTAATTTATCAATGGGTGAGATTTAATTTGATAAATCAATAAGCCCGATAAGTTGGGAAATGATGTCTGTTATAGTGTGTGTTGTTGATTATAAAAGGAAACTGTGTCCTAGTGATCTAGGTTGATAATATCCCCAAGAGGAGCTCATAAGGATTGTCATGTTAAACCCTGCAGGTGGACTTAGTCTGACATGACGATAAGGTTGAGTGGTACTACTCTTGGACTAAGATATTAATTAAATGAGTTGTCAGTAACTCACTTAATTAGTGGGCATTCGACATCTTAAACACAGGGAGACTAACACACTCATAATAAGAAGGAGCCCAAAAATGTAATTTGGGATTGGTGCGGTAGTTCAATAATAGTTCTCTAGTGGAATGAATTATTATTGATAAAGTTAAGTTGTGTGTTCGGGGCGAACATAGGATGCTTAATTTTATCGGGAGACCAAAATCAATTCCTCCTCTCGGTTCCTATCGTAGCCTCTTAATTATAGAGTACTAAACCCACCTATACCCACCTTCATACCCATGTTGTAGGGGTTGGCCAAGCTAGCTTGAGAACCAAGCTAGGGTCGGCCAAGCCTTGGTCCATGGGTGGCCGGCCCTAGCTTGAACCCAAGTCTAGGTGGTCGGCCATTAAAAATACAAAAGGAATTTTAATTTTAAATTTTTTCTTATGTGGAATACATGATTTAAAATAGAGTTTAAAAATTAAAATATTTCCTTTTATAATATTCTACAAAAGATTAAGAGAAGAGTTAAATCTCTTTCCTTATTTGTAGATTAAAAGGATGTTTTAATTTTGATAAAAACTTTGCTTATTTATCATCCACATGTTGAAAAGTTAAATTTTAAAATTATATAAATTTCCTTTTATAGCATAAATCATGAAGGGATTATTAAAGAGAAATTTTATTTTAAAATTTCTCTGAAAGCAAATTAGGAAGCTTTAATTTTTCTAGCGAAAAATTTCCTTGTTTGCTTCCTTGGTGTGGCTGGCCATATACAATAAGAAAAGAATTTTAATTTTAATTAATTAAAATTTTCCTTTTCAATGGAAATAGAATTAAGGAAGGTTTTATTAAATTTTCCTTTTTGCCAAGGCTAAAGGATTATAAAAGAGGGGGTTTTGGGTGCCTTTGAGGTACAACCTTTATTCTATTTCTCCCTCTTTTCTTCCTTGGTGTGGCCGACTCTTCCCTTTCTCTTCTCTCCATCCTTGTGGCCAAAACTCTCTTCTCTCTTGGAGATCAAGTGGTGGCCGGATCCTAGCTTGGAGAAGAAGGAGAGAAAGCTTGCATCTCTTGGAGCTTGGTTGGTGGAAAAAGATCTTCATCCATTGGAAGTATTGCTTGGCCAAAACTTGAAGGAAGAAGAAGAAGGTGCTAGGTGGTTCTCGTCTCGGAAGATCATTGCCCACACAACGTCCGAGATTAGAAGAGGAATACGGTAGAAGATCAAGAGGTCATTTTCTACTAAAGAAAGGTATTACTAATGTTGTTTTTCCGCATCATGTTAGTTTTATCTCCATGTAAAAATACCAAATACAAGAGGCATGCGATTCTAGTATTTCGAATTAGTTTTCGATGTTGTGTTCTTTTTATTTTTCTTTTCCTTGTGATTCAATTGTTCCTTTTGGTTGACCTAGAGTTATTTAAGAAAATTAAATATTAGCTTTCCTTAAAAGACTTTGTCTAGGCAGTGGTGGTTGCTCCCATATCCAAGAAGGTCATGTGCCTCGCCATGCAGTCCTGGAAGATAATTTTGGAAATTAATATTTAATAGAATTAATAACATAGGTAGATTTGGATCAAACGTGTTAAGTTCCGCAGGAGATCCAAGTCTAAACCTAAAAGAACAAATAAGTTAAACTTAGGATCAAACGTGTAAAGTTCCGCAGGCGATCCAAGTTTAATTTAAAAGAACATATGATAGCTAGGAAAAAGTTCAGACCTTTGAACAAAATTTTTTGTACAGTGGAACCGTTAGGCTTTCCGAGTAGTAACCAACAACCTCATGGTCATAGAGATCATGAGAGGTGGTATAAAAAGGGGGGTCTTCTTCATTGGCGAGTTATGTAATTTTTGCATTGGAGACTTTCATTCACATATCCATTACTATTCTTCTGCTTTCGCTTGTAAGGAGTCTGTAGTGACTTGACCATCAGAGGCCCTTGCCAGGGACCCCTTCTCTGGTCTTTGGTTACTAACACTTCTTTGGATCATCTGGTGGTGCGCAGGATCGTTGAGGAGATTCATCCCAGATTGGAGGATCAACCATTCATTAACAAAATATCCAACTGACTCAGCACGCCATCTCCTTAGCCTTCATACAGGATTAGTCATGATTCTTAAATTTCCATTCAGTATAACTATCCCACTCGGTTCTATTATTCCGTCTGGTAAGCAACGATGAAGATTATTAGCTCTTATATTCTAGATTCCCGAGCTGTCGGTCGGGTCACATACCAATGAGTCTTCAAATTTCATACTCTTAAGTCTTTAAGCTGATTTAAATTATAAAGGAATTATTATTATATTGGTTGGCATGATTATTTAGTTCGGAGATAGTCACCTAGTTTGATTATATCCATCTAGCCTGATTATTCTAGTCGGGCCAACAAATCATTCGGTATATCCTCCAACTCTTATGATGCAATGCATTTTTGCAAGTTAGTCACTTGATTAATAGGGTATGGATTAAGAAATGACTCAAAGTACTAGTGGTTCTAAAGATATGCTAGAGATGTGTAAGGAAATAGGTGCAATTTAATAATGTTCAACATTCATTTTAACATTCTAATTTGTGTTTTACAACTTCCACAACCAATTATGAACCATGGTGCGATAAATACAGGTATACACTTAGTCAAACTCACTTAAGATGTTTGGTGGGAGCTCTCTATTGATCCAATGGCGGTCTATAAACCATGAAGGAGGTTCTAAGGATAAATAGTCACCTTCCCTTAATTGTTGGGTAGCTTCCTCAGCGACACGGTTGAGCGTCCTGGAGATATGCCTAGTGAATGTTGTCCCAAAGTTGGAAGAGTTGAGATAAGTCTTTCATCTAGTCTTAAAATGTTCATCCTCCCCAGCCTTGTATGTCTCTAGCTCAACCTTAGTCAAGTTTAGTTCAGCTTGTAGCAATCCCAACAAGGCCGTTTATGCATCTAATTTTCTCTATTGTTCCAATATCATTAAGTCCTTAGAATATGAGGCAGTGGTTTGTACTGAGAAGCTAGCTGTGTGAGAAGCCCTTAATTCCTCTAGCAAGGTAGTTTTCTAATTTAGATTTGAAATGGCCTTGGCTCTCATAGCCCTCTTTGCTCGAAGTCGAGATTCGCTAGCTTGCAACAAAACTTCTAACTTTTTCTTGTCAGTATGGTAAGACTCTGCTAGTAGTTGGGATTCCCTTAAATTCTCCTTCACGCTTGAGAGGTGCTCGACTTGGGCTACAACCTCTCCTTGTAAGCTAGGTGCTTCAGTGCTCGACACAAGTTCTGAAGATTCTAATTCTTCTACTTGCCCTCTCAAAACTTTATTGGCACTCTCTAAGTCCATGGCCATTTGACTAGGTGCATCCTAGAAGTGAAAAACTGAAAAAGAACAAAGAGGTCTTAGTCCATAAGGTATGTCAATGAAGTCTTAGTTCATAAGGTATGCTAAATTATAAGCTCACTGTGGTTGTATTTAAAGCGTGTTCATTCGTGCATACTAATTTAGTAGATACTTTTGAATGTTCACTCCATATGAAGATGACACAGGAGCCTCCATTCCTTGCTAACTAGGTAGTACATAAGATTGTTTAAAACAGTGAGGAGGACTAGTTGGAGAGCTGGGCCTAGAAGGAAGTGCAAGGGAAGTCCTAGGTGACTTCGAACAAATGGAGGTCGGCCGAGTAGGTGAAGGTTCTGGTATTTTCTCAACTGGACCAGGGTCCCACGTGACCATTGAACGCTCAGGTGTAAAACTGGCCGGTCTTATATCAGAAATTCGTTCAAAACCTGGGGTGATTAAAGGAGCACCTAGAGTTTGTTGCGGGGTAAATTGAGCAGTTAATGGTGCTAATGTTGTCTTGAATGTCCGGATATCTAGGGCAATCACAGAAGATGTAGATATAAGAATGGTCGGTCTCTTTATAGCATTTATAGAACAAGTTCGATGATGTTTTTGAGATCTAGGCTCTTTAGCTCGAGCAAAAGGAGTCTTGGTCATATCAAGGAAAGCCCACTCAGTGGTTGATTGCTTGGGTAGATCCAAGTCCAAAGTCCCTGACTAGGGGCCTTCTGCGCTTAAATATGAGAGGAGTATCTAAATTTGTAGAGCTAGAAGAGGAAGTTCGGCTTTGCGATCCTTTGGTAATGCTTCTCCCTGTTAATTCAAAACAACTTCATTCAACTGATTACGTTTGAAGAGAAAGGATGGGGCGATAGCTTTCATTACAACAATAAATAAATATCATGAGAAAACCTTTATAAATAACTAAGGAAGAGATGAAGATTTCCTACCAAAAGTGGCGCTTAGCCTAAGGTTGACCAGGGTAAGCCTAAAAATATATAGCAAGCCATCTATGGTTAGCTCGGGTAGGCTAAATTTTAGATCTCTCAGTCTCTCTAGAGCCCTGTCCAAGGATGGATCATTGTAGATATTACCCAAGTCTAGGGATAGGGGGAAGATGCTGCTGCCAGGTTATTAGGCAAGGCAAATAGGAGAGGAGTCGAATGAAGAAATATTTATCTCTCCATTCGCTCTGGGTTGGAATCCTATCAGATAGAGTCATCTTAGGGTGGGCGTGGAAATAGAATAGGTCATCCATTACTTGTTGAGGATAGAAGTAATGATGAAATAAGCGGGTAGACAAAGGGAGGTCAAGTAAATGAAACACCATAGTGGCCCCACCAGAATGAGAAGGGATTTGGGGAGGAGTTGATGGATGGGTAGATGGAAGTATTAGCTGACAACCACAAAGAAAGGGTGAAGGGGAAAGCGGAGCCCTACTATGACCTACTCTCTAAAGACATCAATGCTTTTTGATAGAGGAAGATGAAAGTGATCTTCACCGGTTGGTATGACTATGTAGGAAGGTAGTCCGTAGTTGATAATAAGGTCATAGGCATCCATGATGGTGAAGTCGAAGGAACATTGTGTATACCACTCGTTATGCTTGGCCACTTCAAGTAACAAGAAGAATGAAAGAAGATTAGGGAAATAGAAGGTGTGAAAGAAATGAAGAAGTAACGAGTGAGAGCAATGAACAAGAAGTGGCGAAGAAGAAGAAGAATTGAGGGTACTAGGGTTCTTAGGGATTTCTTATAGAAATCCTTTAAAGGTTATCTTTTGGGCTCTCTTTTAAGCAAGGTTGTCGGATCATACCATCCAACAGGTGGACTAAATTATGGACTATCAGATGGTAAGGTGAAATGATGGGTATGGGAAAATGAATTAACTTATAATAATGCTCACACACGTGTCACTCACAAAAGGCCTGTAATACTAACTGATTCGACAGGAAGCTCTTGCAAAGTGTCAGTTCTTTTATCGAGGTGAGCCTTATTTTTTGTGCCATTGTCTTAAGGGCCTAGGTCATGAGCTCAAACAGACATAAGCCTAAATGGTCATAAGCCCAAACAATCATAAGCTTGAACGAGTTCTTAAGACTCGCCTGGCAAAATAACAAGGGAAAAATCTATCCAGAGGCATTCTAGATGATCGGTATCATTAAGGATAGAGATAGGGGTTTGGTTTGGTTTCTTACTTCCTTGTGGAGGAATTACCTCTCCTTTCGAGGGAGTATCCTAGATGTCCATGAATGGGTTACCCCTGTCACTAGGGCCCCTCGGGTATACGATCTAAGATCCTCTCTTTACGAAATTAGCAATCCCAACATAATCAATTAATACGACATAGCAAACAAGTCTCATGCATATCAAATTGAAACAAGACAAGCGAAATCATTCAATGAGTGAAAGCATAAGCATGAATCTTACATCATAACCTATCCACAACTACTCTCTGATCCTAGAACAAAGAATCTACTCCATAGACAAAGGGGAAAAACCCAAAGACATAGTATAATTAAACATTCAATCCCCAGACAAAAAGAGAGAGAGAATATAGATGCTTATTCAATGACGTCGAGTGATCTTCGGATTCAATCCTTTGCTTCTGGAGTTGATGTTGTTATGGAGGTGATCTCAGATCGTCGAACAGAGGTCCAAGACAGCGTGGAATAACTCCAAGGTGTATCTCTCTTTTTCGGCCCTCCCCAAGGGGAAGGGTTAAGAGCCCTTTTATAGGCTAGGGCACGGGCGCCGCACCCACACGGCCATATCTTCCTTCGACTCTGGTTGTGAGGCACGGCTGTGCAAGGTTGCACGGTCGTGTGCTGCTCTCTCTCAAGAATGGCCACACGACTGTGCAAGGTTGCACGACAGGTGTCAAGTGGTTTTCTGCTTTTGCTCCGACGCATCGACAATCACTATTTTCGCAACAAAAGTTATCCCTGTCAACACAAAACCAAACAAAGAGCAGATCTCCGACAAAAGAGTAATTAATACTGAATAAACAATAGGAGAGATGATCATGCGAAGAATATATACAAATAAAGCAAGTGAATGTGCATTAAAACATGCATAAACGATCATAATATCTACGAACATCACGCCCCTAGACTTGAACTTTTGCTTGTCCTCAAGCAAAACGCTGCAATCTATGTTGGTTGCTATCATTACCCATAGACAATACTGTTGGTTGCTACTAGGAAGATCGTACCGGCCACACTGTATAAAAATTTTGTACAAGTGTCAAACCTTTCCTAACAACCTATTGTGTTCTTTAGAAATTAAATTCGGAATCGTAAACGGAACTTAACATTATTGATTCCAAATTTAACTTATCTGTTCTTTTAGGTTTAGACTTGGATTGCAAACGGAACTTAACATTATTGATCTAAATCCACCCATGTTATAAATTTAATTAAATATTAATTTCAGAGATCGACTTCCAGGTTAAACATGGCGAGGCACTAGACCTTCTTGGATATGGGAGCAACCACGACTTCCTAGACAAAGCTTTTCAACAAAATTTAATATTTAATTTTCTTATATAACCCTAGGTTTAACCAAAAGGATCAATTGAATCACAAATTCGAAAAAACAAAAAAAAAAACACAAACTCAAATCACAAATTCGAAACTTAGAATTATATGCCTCTTGTGTTTGAAATTCATACAAAGAAAACTAGTATGATGCAGAAGACAATTACTAGTTATACCTTTCTTTGTAAGTAACAACCTCTTGATCTTCTATCGTAATCCTCTTCTAATGTCGGACATTGTGTGGGCAACAATCTACCAAGATGAGAATCCACCAAGCCTCCTTCTTCTTTCTTCCAAGTTTTGGCCAAGCACCTTTCTCCAAGAGATAGCAAGTCTCGGCCACCAACCAAGCTCCAAGGGATACAAGAGAAAAGCCTCCTTTATCTCATTCTTCTCCTAGCAAGAACTAGCCACCACAAGAACTCCAAGAAGGGGATGCACTGGCCACTAAAGAAGAAGAGAAAAGGAGAAGAGAATAGGGTCGGCCACACACCAAGGAAGAGAGGAGAAACTATATAAGATATGTTATGAGGTGAGGCACCTCTACCCCCTCTTTTATATTCCTTGGCCTTGGCATATAAGGAAATTTAATTATAATTAAAATTTCCTTATTCTCCTTGCCATTGGTTAATAAGGAAAATTTAATTAAAAATTCCTTTTAACCCATGCTATGGTCGGCCACACCATCATGCTCCAAATAAAGCAAGTTTTATACACAAAATTAAACTTCCTTATTTGTTTCTGGAAATTTTAAAATAAAAATTTCTCTAATAATTTTTCCCTTCATGGTTCTTTATAAAAGGAAATTTTATAAATTAAAATCTCTCTATTAAAAACATGTGGATGATTTCCAAAAAGGAAAGTTATCTTTAAAATTAAAATCTTCCTCTCAATCTACAAATAAGGAAAAATATCAAATCTTTTCTTAATCTTATGTAGAAACTATAATATGAAAGATTTTATTTTGAAACTCTCTTTTATATCATTAAGATGGTTACAAAAATGGAAAGTTTTATCAAAAATTCAAATCTTCCTTTTAACTACAAATAAGGAAAGATATCAAACCTTTCATTTAATCTTTTGTAGAAAGCTATAAAAGGAAAGATTTAAATTTTAAACTCTCTTTAAAACCATGATATCCACATAAGAAAAGATATTTTTAAAAATAAAATCCTTTTATTTTCTTGTGGCCGACCCACCTAGCTTGAGCTCCAAGCATTGGCCGGCCACTACAATGGCTCAACCCTTTGGCTTTGGCCGGCCCAAGCTTGGACTCCAAGCTTGGCTTGACCAGCCACCTAAGGTTGGGTAAGAAGGTGGGTATAGGTGGGTATAATACTTTATAAATAAGAGGCTACGATAGGGACCCAGAGGAGGAATTGGTTTTGGTCTCCCAATGAAATTAAGCTTCCCGTGTTCACCCCGAACACCCAACTTAATTTCATTAATAATAATTCATACCACTAATGAATTATTATTGAACTACCGCACCAATCCCAAATTATATTTTGGGATCCTTCTTATTATGAGTGTGTTAATATCCTTGTGTTTAAGATGTCGGATGTCCACTAATTAATTGAGTTACTGACAACTCATTTTAATTAATATCTTAATCCAAGAGTAGTGCCACTCAACCTTATTATCGTGTCGGACTAAATCCACCTGTAGGGTTTAACATGACAATCTTTTTGAGCTCCTTTTGGGAACATTATCAACCTAGATTAATAGGACACAGTTTCCTTCTATAATCAACAACACACACTATAAGTAATATCATTTCCCAACTTATCGGGCCTATTGATTTATCAAGATAAATCTCACCCTTTGATAAGTCAAAGAAATAAATATTAAATATATGTGTTTGTTATTATATTAGGATTAAGAGCACATACTTCCATAATAACTAAGGTCTTATTCTTTTATTAAGTCAGTATAAAAAGAACATACCTTAAATGGTCCTGTTCAATATACTCAGAGTGTACAAGTGTAATTTTATAGTTAAGATAAACTAATACCAAATTACACTACAACTATTCCAATGGTTTATTCCTATCCATCTTAGTCGTGAGCTATTTTTTATAATTTATAAAGAACCAATAACATGATCTTCTTTGTGTGATACCACACACCATGTTATCTATAATATAAATTAATTGGCCCCCAGGGCATAGCGCAGACGGTGGGCGCATGGTATCTCTGGCGTAATGGCCAGGGGTCAATTCTCAGAAACTGACGACCTGGGGTTTACCCTGCCATGCGCCTATGGCCTGTGTACCTGCATGAACCTCCCTCCATATCCGTGGGGCCGACACTAGGGGGGCCGCTAAGGTAGCGGATCTACCTTTTTTATAATATAAATTAATTGAACGATTATACTTAGCATATAAATGTAGACAATTTTTACCAATGTGATTCTTTATTTCAAAATAAATGTTTACAAAAGTTAGGCTTTTAGTATACACTCTAACAAATACAAGCCTGAAAGTCTTACAATTCCTTCTTTACCACCCCTTCCAAATATCGTGTTCCTCATCATCAAATGGATATATCAAAAAGTTGGATTAATGATACTAGTGTCATTAGAAAAATGTGGATTAAAGTGAGATTGTCTAGCAATTTGTTGCCATAAGTTTGAATTTTTAAAAGCACGTAGAATTGTATAAACTCCATCCCTAGGCAAATCATAGCATGCATTAAAATCCTCAAGACTCCATCCATAGTCATCATTAAACAAACGTAATTTTAATTTTCCTCCTACTTGAACATTATCAATAGCGATTGAGCTTAAAATTTCTAAGACGATACGAGGATAAGTTGGGTACTTCATAGTCATTAAGTTAGTCCAGCCTATTGTTAGTATTAGCCCTACTATCAATTATGAGATGATTGTAAAGGGCTCATTTTGTATCATATATCATTATTAATAAAAGGTAAAGTTGGTTATTATATTTATTTCAGTTCAGTGCTAATTAAATAAGTATAATAATGTCATTGGGTAGTAGGTTCTTATCTATAGTATATCAATTGGTTGAATTGATAGTGAGATATCGTAGAGAACACTAATCTTAACTATTCCTAGTCGAGCATTAATATACAAGGACAATATTAATGCGTTGAGACTAGCATGTAGGCCAACGGATGACTTGATCTCACAAGTCAAGGATATGAGATATTAGGTTGACACATGGGTATATATTAGAGAATATATACTAAATGACCCACCATGAGAATGTTTCATGGATCATTATATGAGTGTCATAAACATTCTCATGTGACTATTGGTATAAATAGTTCTTAGACCTGAAGTCGCTACAGTTCCCTACATAAGGAGTTGCGTACTTTGGTATCGGCAAATGTCACCTGTAACAAGGTGGACAATAAAGCCGATCACTAGTATGCAATGAATTATGCAGAGGGATGTGAGTGATGTAGATGGGATCTATCCCTTTCATATGATAGAAGTGATATCTATGTGCCCCTTGATTAGAAGGACACAAGAAAGCATGACCATGCACAAATGAGTCAATATGAGATATTGAGCTTATTTGATTGAGTGTGTCTACTTAGAGATCAAGAAACACAAAGGTTAATAAGAGGATGATACGGTCTATGTCTCATTGATCAATCAAGATATCAAGGATAGAGGGGCAAAGTCATACAAGATAATAGCCACGGACAGGTTAGGTCGGATCTTAACCTTCTCATCACTTGGGTAGCAATGATGCCTTGCTAGATGCCACTCATTGCTTATGTATCTAAATATTGATTTGGGTACATTGCCAATGTTACGAGAACCTATTGGGTCACATACAAAGAATAAGTAGAATTGGAGATGAGTTCATATAATGAATCATTGGATTAAGTCTAATCTGAATTGGTCTTATTGAGTTGGACTCAATTGGATCTAATTGTTGGATTAAGTCAAATTCAAATTAGACTCAAGGAGTCAATTTGAATTAATGAAATAGTGATTCATTAAATTTGAATTGCATGAGGATTAATTGAGTAAAACTCAATTGAATTAGACTTGAGTTAGACTCAAGTGAATTTGACTTGAGTTAGACTCAAGTGAGATTTAATGAAGATAATTATTGAATTTTGAAATTCAATTAATCATTTAATTCAATTTTGAAATTGAATTTGAAATGAAGAGTTACACTCATTTGAAATGAGTCGTTACAAGTTTGGTCCTTAATGGAGTGTAAATGCTCATTAAGGCTATTAATACTAATTAAGTATTTTCATTGGATGAAAATACTTAAGCTTTTTGCTCTTCATTTTTGGGATTAATTCTTTTCATTCTCCTTACTCCTCTCCTCTTGGCCGAAATCCATTTTCAAGATTGCTAGCACAACCTTTATCCTTTTGTGAGTTTGTGAGACAAACGAACGCTTGTTCGTGTGGATACCGTGGAGATGCAAACGCGAGATCGTGCTGTGATCCGAGCTGTCGGGAGTCCGTGAGCTCGCTACAAAGGTATAATCTCTTATGCTATGTTAGAAAACTTAGTATATGTAGGAATTTCTCTTTCCCTTCGCATGGATCTTCTGGAAGAAATATGTTTTTCCGCTACGCGTTTGCTTGTTTAGCAACATATTTAATTATAGTGGTATCAGAGCCACTTGCAAAGGGATTTACTATGTTTTAGAGTTTTATATGTGATATAGAAAAGCATGATAGGCTTATTATGATCTGCAAAATTATGAGTTTTGCCCAAAAATTAGTGTTTTGTTGAGAACGAAACATAGTTGGTATGCGACAAACAAGGTCTCGGCCAAAGGTGTTTTGTTCGGAACGAAACATAGTCGGTCTTAAGGGTAGTTGGGTCTCGAGCATGGCATCAACTCATAAACGTGTATTCAAAATTAATTTGTTATTACAATCATAGTAAATTTTTGTCATAAATATATTGTGAATATATATGACATGGTGCATGGTTATGGCCCTTGAACCCCCTATGTGGTTGTGTGTGTTGTTGTAATTCATAATACGGCCTGCTTGTTGTGCCTTCATCCCTTTTCATTCTAGTTGTAATTTTAGACTACACTCGAATGTAAATCGAGTTTCTTTAGATTTTGTAATGTAGAAATTAGAAAGGAGTTAGTCTACTGGACAATGGGTGAAAAGAAAGGAAGGAAGGAGAACAACAGACGGCGACAAAGGGAGCGCTTGGAGAAGCTACTTTGACCTAGGTGGACTCATCACTCTTCTCAATTGGCTTGAGAAGATCGTAGTTTATGGGGACCGTAACCATGTCACGTTTTGATTTATGCATATATGTGTGATGTATTCGATACATGTTTAATATATATAAATAGGTCCTTTTAGAATGTGCCTACCAAAAGTTTAATACTCACATCTTGCTCGATAAATTGTAGTCAGGTTTTGCCAAAGCAAAGTGACTCAATTTATCTTGCTAGAGTACGACAGGATAATTGTGATGTCCGACTATTAAACTTGGGTGCGACTTAACTAAGTTATCTCATTTAGAATGAGAGCTTAGAGGCATATCCCATAAGATGGAATTCAAATTGTACTAGTCTTGGACGATTAGCCAAAGCTAACTCAAGATGAGCTATAATATGAATTTCATAAGATGGGCAAATGAACAAATAATATTGTTCATCTAGCTATACAAGAGTTGCATTTGATGCAATTGGTATAAGATGCCTACCTACATTATACGAATCTTGGACGATTAGCCAAAGCAAACCCAAGATGAGGTATAATATGGATCTTGTCCCATATAAATATTAGTGCGATTAGAATTGGAGCTAGTGGTGTGGGTAAAACCACAACCATGACTCGCTCCTACCAAGCTTTATAATTCCGTGGGAGAATCATTTAATTAAAGACCTAATTAAATGATCGATATATGATACTAAGTGCTGCATTATGTTGTTGTACATAATCATGTCATCAAATACGTCGAACACTCTCTCTCTGTGATCTGTTCTTGATAAGGACAAGCTCAATGGAGCTAACTTCCTGGACTGGTATAGAAACTTGAGAATAGTTCTCAAGCAAGAACGAAAACTGTACGTCCTAGAGCAACCCATTCCTGAGGCATCCCCCGGTACTGCCACTAGAGCTAATAGGGATGCTTACAAGAAGCATCAAGATGATACATTGGATGTGTCATGCCTTATGCTCACCACCATGAACTCTGAGCTTCAGAAGCAACATGAGAACATGGATGCTTATGATATGGTTGAACACCTTAGACAACTATTTCAAGGACAAGCAAGGCATGAGAGGTTTGAGAACTCTAAAGTGATGTTTCAATGCAGAATGCAAGAAGGAAGTCCCGTAGGACCATATGTACTCAAAATGATTGGGTATGTAGAGAACCTACATCGGTTGGGATTTCCATTAGGCCAAGAATTGGCCACTGATCTTATCTTGTAGTCATTGTCCAATAGCTATAGTCAATTTGTCATGAACTACAACATGAATGAAATTGACAAACCACTACCTGAGATGTTGAGCATGTTAAGAATTACTGAACTCAACCTTAAGAAGGCAAAGCCTAGTTCCATTTTAATGGTGTCTAAGGGTAAAGGCAAGTTGAAGCCTAAAGGTAAGGGTAAGACCCAAGCCAAAGGCAAGGACAAGGGGCATGCACTGAAACCCAAAGGTGGGGTTGCTAAGGAAGGAACCTGCTTTCACTGTGGTGAAACCGGACAATGGAAGAGGAACTGCAAAGTATACCTAGAGGAACTGAAATGGAAGAGAAGTGAGACTTCTTCCTCAGGTATATATATTATAGAAGTCAATCTATCTATTTCTTCTTCATGGGTATTAGATACCGGATGTGCATCTCACATTTGTACTAATGTGTAGGGGCTGAAAAATAGTAGAGCATTGACAAAGGGTGAAGTGGACCTACGAGTAGGCAATGGTGCAAGAGTAGCTACTATCGCTGTAGGAACATATTCCTTATCTTTGCCCACAAGGCTTGTTTTAGAACTAGAAGAGTGTTGTTATGTGCCCGCTTTGACAAAGAACATTATCTCTATTTCTTGTTTGGACAAGAAAGGTTTTTCATTTGTAATAAAGGACAAATATTGTTTCGTTTATTTCAATGACATGTTCTATTGTAGTGCACCTCTTTTGAATGACCTCTATGTTCTAGATTTTGAAAACCAAATATATAACATAAATACCAAACGGTTCAAGTCAAATGATTTGAACCAAACTTATCTCTGGCATTGTCGCCTGGGTCACATAAATGAGAGTCACATATCCCAACTCCATAAGAATGGACTTTTGGACTCATTTGATTTTGAATCATATGAGGCATGCAAATCTTGTCTTCAAGGCAAGATGACAAAGACTCCATTTAGTGGACACGACGAAAGGGCTAATGATCTGTTAGGACTCATACATACAGATGTATGTGACCCTTTCAGAATAGCTGCGAGAGGAGGCTATTATTAATTCATTACCTTCACTAATCATTTTAGTAGTTACGGCTATGTGTATCTGATGAGACATAAGTCAGAATCCTTTGAAAAATTTAAAGAATTCAAGAATGAAGTACAAAACCAACTTGGTAAAAGTATTAAAATGCTTCAATCAGATCGAGGTGGGGAATACCTTAGCCAAGAGTTTCATGACCATCTCATTGAGTGTGGGATCATATCTCAGCTCACTCCACCTGGACATCACAATGGAATGGTGTATCAGAAAGGAAAAATCACACCTTATTTGATATGGTACGATCGATAATGAGTCATACAGATCTTCCTACTTCCTTCTGGGGACATGCTCTAGAGACGACCACTTTCACACTTAACCGAGTTCCATCTAAGGTCGTTATAAAGACACCATATACGATATGGACTAGGAAGAGTCCCAAGATGTCTTTTATGAAGATTTAGGGTTATGAGGCTTACGTTCGATGACAAGTCTCAGATAAACTTGTACCCAAATCAGACAAGTGCTATTTTGTAGGATATCCCAAGGAAACAAAGGGATATTACTTCTATAATCCCACAGAAGGCAAGGTATTTGTTGCCAGAACTGGTGTCTTTCTATAAAGGGAATTTATTTCTAGAAAGACTAGTGGGAGTGAAGTCAATCTTGAAGAAATTCAAGATACACAAACTAGCACCGATGCCTTGATGGAATTTGAACAGGCACCACAAGAAGTTGTGGAGCAACAACTTGTTCAAGTAGCACACGCTCTACGCAGATCTGATTGGACCCGCCATCAACTTGATGGATATTCATTTCTCTTGTCTAACCACGGTGATGTAGAGCTTATTGGTCTTAATGAGCCTATATCTTATCAGGAAGCTGTACAGGGCCCAGATTCTGAGAAATGGCTAGAGGCCATGAGATCCGAAATGGAATCCATGTACACTAAGTAAATATGGACTTTGGTTGATCCACCTGAAGGGATCAAACCCATTGGGTGTAAGTGCATCTTCAAAGTGAAGACTAACATGGATGGGCATAAGCATACCTATAAAGGTAGATTGGTAGCTAAATGTTTCAAGCAAATTCATGATATAGACTATGATGAAACTTTTTCACCAGTTATGATGCTTACGTCCATTCGGATTTTACTTGCTATTGCAACTTACGATGATTATGAGATCTGGCAGATGGATGTTGAAACCGCATTTCTTAATGGAAATCTACTCGAGGATGTGTACATGACACAACCTGAGAGTTTTGTGGATCCAAAGCATGCTAGATAGGTTTGTAAGTTGCAAAGATCCATTTATGAATTAAAGCAAGCTTCTAGAAGCTGGAATCTTCGATTCGATGATACGATCAAAATGTTTGGTTTCATTAAGAATGAAGATGAACCTTGTGTCTACAAGAAGGTTAGTGGGAGCACAGTCATCTTTATCATATTGTATGTAGATGGCATACTACTTATTGGAAATGATATCCCTATTCTTCAATCAGTGAAGACTTGGCTTGAGAATTATTTTTCAATGAAAGACTTAAGTGAAGCAGCCTATATTTTAGGCCTTAAGATCTATACAGATAGATCTAAAAGATTGCTTGGCCTAAGCCAGAGTACATACATTGACAAAGTGCATAAACATTTTGCCATGGAGAATTCCAAGAAGGGATTCTTGCCTATGTCACATGGTGTGAGTCTTTCGAAAACTCAATGTCCCTCTTCTAAGGAAGAAAGGGATTGCATGGATCAGATTCCTTATGTATCTGCTATAGGATCTATCATGTATGCCATGCTTTATACTCGCCCAGATGTCTCGTATGCATTAAGCATAACAAGCAGATACCAGTCAGATCCAGGTGAAGGTCGCTGGATAGCAGTCAAGAATATTCTTAAGTACTTGAGAAGGACTCAAGATTATTTCTTGATCTTTGGAGGCGATAAAGAGCTTGTTGTAAAGGGTTACACTAATGCTAGTTTCGAAACAGATAAGGATGATTATATATCACGGTCAGGGTATGTGTTTTGCTTAAATGGTGGTGCTGTGAGCTGGAAGAGTTCGAAGTAGGACACAGTCATAGATTCTACAACAGAGGCCGAGTATATTGCTACTTCAGCTGCAGCAAAGGAGGTTGTTTGGATCAAGAAGTTCATTATAGTGTTTGGTGTTGTTCCTAGTATAACAAGTCCAATAGACCTCTATTGTGATAATAATGGGGCTATTGTACAAGCTAAGGAACCTCGCTCTCATTAGAGATCCAAACACATACTATGGCGATTCCATCTCATTCGAGAGATCATCGATCGAGGAGATGTGAAGATATGCAGAGTACCAACCAATGCTAACATTGGGGATCCTTTGACCAAGACTTTGGCACAGAGAAAGCATGATGGTCATACTAGGTCAATGGGTATTCGATATCTCAGTGATTGGCACTAGTGCTAATGGGAGAATGTTAGTATTAAACCTAGTATCAATTATGAGATGATTGTAAAAGCTCATTTTATATCATATATCATTATTAATAAAAGGCAAAGTTGGTTATTATATTTATTTCAGTTCAGTGCCAATTGAATAAGTAAAATAATGTCCTTGGGTTGTAGGTTCTTATCTACAGTATATCAATTGGTTGAATTAATTGTAAGATATCGTAGAGAACACTACTCTTAATTGTTCCTAGTCGAGCATTAATATACAAGGACAATATTAATACATTGAGACTAGCATGTAGGTCAACGGATGACTTGATCTCACATGTTATGGATATGAGATATCAGGTTGACACATGGGTATATATTAGAGAATATATACTAAATGACCCACTATGAGAATGTTTCATGGATCATTATATGAGCGTTATAAACATTCTCATGTGACTATTGGTATGAATAGTCCTTAGACCTAAAGTCACTACGGTTCCCTATATAAGGAGTTGTGTACTTTGGTATCGGCAAGCGTCACCGGTAACAAAGTGGACAATAAAGTTGATCATTGGGTATGCAATGAATTATGCGAAGGGATGTGAGTGATGTAGATGGGATCTATCCCTTCCATATGACGGAAGCAAAATCTATGGGCCCCTTGATTAGTAGGACACAAGAAAGCATTTCCATACACAAATGAGTCAATATGATATATTGAGCTTATTTGATTGAGTGTGTCTACTTAGAGATCTAGAAACACATGTTGGTTGTGTTGGTTGCTACTCGGAATATCGTAGAGATTCCCCAATACAAAAATTATAGACAAGTCCTGAACCTTCCCTAACAACGTATTTTGTTCTTTAGAAATTAAATTTGGAATCGCAAACAGAACTTAACATTATTGATTCCAAATTCAACTTATCTGTTCTTAGAGGTTTAGACTTGGATCACAAACGATACTTAACATTATTAATCCAAATCCGTCCATGTTACAAATTTGATTAAATATTTATTTCAGAGATCGGCTTCCAGATTAAACATGACGAGACACTTGTCCTTCTTGGTTATGGGAGCATCCACCACTTCCTAGACAAAGCCTTTCATCAAAATTCAATATTTAATCTCCTTATAGTAACCCTAGGTTTAACCACTAAGAACAATCGAATCACAAGATTGAAAAAAATAAAAGAAACACAAAATCGAATCATAAATTTGAAACCTAGAATCGTTAGCCTCTTGTGTTTGGTATTTCAAAATCCATACAAAGAAAACTAGTATGATGCGGAATAAGACAACTAGTTATACCTTTCTTTATAACTTATAGACCTCACGATCTTCTATTGTATTCCTCTTCTGTTAGTTAGAGCCCTAGAGCCAATCATTTGATGATTGTTGTATGGACACATTGTATCATATTCTTATATATAAAGGCTTTTGGTTTTGGTTATTATGCTTACTTGTATTGGTGCCAAATAAACTACGTATAATAACGCCCTTGAGTAGAAAGTTCTTACCTATGTCAATCGATTGGTTGAATCGATAGTGAGTTGATATAGGGAACACTACTCTTAATCATTCCTAGTCGAGTATTAACATTCAGGGACAATGTTAATGCAATAAGACTAGCATGTAGGTCAACTCGATGACTTGATCTCACAAGTCATGGATATAGAGATATCAAGTTGACACACGGGTATGCATTGGAGAATGTATACTGAATGACCCGCCATGAGAAAGTATCATGGATCGTTATATGAGTGTCATATACTTTCTCATGTGGCTATTAGTATGACTACTAGTCCTTGGACCTGAAGTCACCATGGATCCCTACATAAGGAGTTACGTACTTTGGCTTCGTCAAACGTCACCCGTAACTGGGTGGACTATAAAGGCGATTACTGGGTATGTAACGAATTATGTAGAGGGATGTGAGTGATGTAGATGGGATCTATCCCTCCTATATGATGGGAGCAACATCGATATTCTTGATAGAGTGAGACCACGAAGTGCATGACCATGCCCAAATGAGTCAATATGAGATATTGAGCTCATTTGATTGAGTGAGTCTACTTGGAGTTCATGATTTAGATTGATTAGAGAATGACACGGTCTATGCCTCACATTGATCAAGCTAGATGTCTAGAATAGAAGGACAATGTCATATATTGTGAGGAGTCACAATTAGTAGTCACAAGGTGATGTTGGATCTCAACATTCTTATAACTTGGGTAGTAATGATGTGTTGCTAGATACCGCTCATTACTTATGATTCTAAATGGGTTTAGGAGCATTGCCAACGTTATAAGAACCTATAGGGTCACACACAAAGGACAATTAGATGGAGATTAGGTTCATATGATGAACCAAGAGGATTAGATTCATGTGATGAATCAAATTGGATTAAGAGTAATCCTAATTGAACTAATTGAGTTGGACTCAATTTGATTCATGTGTTCAATAAGTCTAATTTAGATTATGACTCATTGAATCAATTTAATTAAATGAATTAGATTCATTATATTAAATTGGATTGAATCAAATGGTTAGATTAGATCAACCAACGGAGAGAAGTGGCCAAGTTTGACTTGACTTAAGTAGGAAGATGAAGAGTCAAGTTTTGACTTGACTTTGACTTGACCAATGCCACATCATCAAGGCTTCTTCATTTGGTCAAGTTCGACTTGACCAAATGCCACCTCATGGGAGTCACCAAGAGTTGTGACTCTTGATATTCCATTTGAGTTACAAGCCATAATGTGGCCGGCCACTTAAGTATGAAAATTGTTTTTTCATTCAAGTGAATTCATTCCATCTTCTTCCTCAAGCTCTTCTCTCCTCTCCCTCTCCTCCCTTGGCCGAACCACTTAAGGTGCTAGTACACCTTTGTTTGGTCTTCTCGACCTAGTTTGTTCGTGTGGATACGCATAGAGGATCGTACACTTGACGATCTCGAGATCCGGCGAACCTTTGGACGAGCGGGATTGCGAAGGGCATCGCATGAAGGGTAAAATCTCTCAACCATGTAGTTCTAGTGTAGATCTAGAGGTAAGAAACTTGTACTCAAAATTTTACAAAACTATTTTACTTTGCACGGATCCGGTGGCTTGGGGTTCAGGGTTTCCGCAACGCAAAAAGGCGATTTTTGCGGCCTGAAAAACCCAACAGTGGTATCAGAGCCACGTGCAAAGTCTTGTACGAGTTTAATTTTTATTTTTATGAAAAATATCAGTTCTGTAATATTCTGTAAATTTTCTATTTTTATTGTTTTTATGGGTATTTTTCTTGTAGAAGCGAAGCAAAAGTGTTTAGACACTTGTAGGCTTCGGCTACCGAGAAAATTTTTTCGAAACGGCAAGGTTTCGCCCCAAATCTTTTTGGGACAGTGGGCTAAGGCACTGTAGGATCGCTAAGGAACACTCGCGATGGTTATATCACGGGTAGGGGCACTGCCCCTGATCTCGCAAGAGGCTTCGTTCCGCGATTGCGCCCGAAAACCCGCTAAACAGGACCACTGGGAATTTTACTCATAAAAATTGTAAAAATTATGGTAAAAATTACAGAAAATTATAGAAAATACATAATTTAGAATTATGTATTATTTTGTGATAGTCATGGCTCAAAAAGACCCAAATTGGATTTGAAAATTGTGTTGTAATTCATATTACGGCCTGCGCGCTGTCATTTGTGTTGTGTGCTGTATACTTGATATGCGACCTGCGCATCGTGCGTCTCTTTTTATTCTTGTTGTAAATTAGTTTAGACTCAAATGTAACTCGAGTTTCAAAATTGTAATGCACAAAATTGGAGCAGTGGAAGGTCCACTCGAGACGGAGTTACGAGGAGGGTGCGAGCAACACAAGGTGGTCAAAAGGAGGAGCTTGAGAAGCTGTTGACCCTAGGTTGACCATCTGATCTTTTCATTGGCTTGAGAAGATCGTAGTAGGGCCATGACTAATCACAAATAATTTAATTAATTGCTTGTGTGTGTATGTGATGCATGCTATATTAGTAATTAATTAGTGCCTAACGATTAGATTAGATCTAAATCTTGTACAAGATGCACCCTAACGATTATATTAGATCTAAATCGAGTATTTGATACACATCCACGATTAGAGTAGATCTAAATCGTGTCAACTCGAAATGCCTACCATGCCGTGATACCTATCACTACCTCGATCACATGTATTGTTGAATTTGCCAAAGCAGCGCAACACATATTAACTTGGTAGGGTACGGAGGGACAATCTTGGTCCCGCCTATCAACGCATGGGTGAGTACAACTCAATTAGATTGAGTAACTAGTTAACTCAATTGGATTAAGTTTAACTATAGGCATTTTCCAAATAGTTGGTAGATAGGTCAAAATCACATTTATATTAACTCTTGGGCATATTAGCGAAAGCTAACTCAAGTATTAATATAAATGTGGATCTTGATCCTATAAACAAGAGTTGCATAGAGATGTAATTGGTAATTATTTACCTACCGATCATACTAAGTCTTGGGCGATTTAGCCAAAGCTAACTCAAGACATAGTATGATGTGGATCTTGTCCCACTTGAATTATAGAATTCAGTGGGAGCATCATTTAGTTAAAGGCCTAATTAAATGATTAAAAATAATATGATATTTATTTTCTACATTTTTTTGTTGTAGATAACCATGACGTCAAACACGAACACCTTCTCTCTACGTTCTGTCCTTGACAAGGACAAGCTCAACGGAGCAAATTTCCTGGACTGGTACAGGAATCTGAGAATAGTTCTCACCCAAGAACGTAAACTGTACATTCTAGAGCAGCCTATTTCGGAGGCTCCTCCTGCCAGTGCCACGCGAGCAGACAAAGATGCTTACAAGAAGCATCAAGATGACGCATTAGATGTATCATGTCTAATGCTCGCGACCATGAACTCTGAGCTTTAGAAGCAACATGAGTTAATGGGTGCTTATGATATGGTTGAACATCTTAGTCAACTATATCAAGGACAAGCGCGTCACGAGAGATTTGAGATCTCAAGGGCACGATTTCAGTGCAAGATGTCAGATGGGACTCCCGTAGGCCCATATGTACTCAAAATGATTGGGTACATAGAAAACCTACAGGGGTTGGGATTCCCACTTGGCCAAGAGTTGGCCACTGACCTGATCTTGCAAACCTTGCCGGATAGCTATAGTCAATTCGTTCTAAAGTAAAACATGAACGAAATTAACAAGCCACTGCCCGAACTGCTTAGTATGTTACAAACTGCTGAGCTCTCAACCTTAAGAAGGTTAAGCCCAACTCTATTCTGATGGTTCAAAAACACAAGGGCAAGGGCAAGTCTAAAGGCAAAGGAAAGTCCCAAGCCAAGGGCAAATGCAAGGTACTGAAGCCTAAAGGGGGGGTCGCCAAGGATGTTACCTGTTTCCATTGCGATCAGACCGGGCACTGGAAGAGGAACTAAAAGGTGTACCTAGAAGATCTTAAGAAGAAGCAAAGTGAGACTTTCACTTCAGGTATATATGTTATAGAAGTCAATCTATCTATTTCTTTATCATGGGTATTAGATACCGGATGTGCTTCTCACATTTGTACTAATGTACAGGCACTGAGAAATAGCCGGGCATTGACGAAGGGCGAGGTGGACCTACGAGTAGGGAATGGAGCACAGGTTGCTGCTGTTGTTGTAGGAACTTATCATCTATCTCTGCCCTCTGGGCTTGTATTAGAATTAGATGAATGCTGTTATGTGCCTGCTTTAACTAAGAACATAATTTCAGTTTCTTGTTTGGACAAGAAAGGTTTCTCTTTTATAATAAAGGACAAATGTTGTTCTGTTTATTTAAAAGATATGTTCTATTGTAGTGCACCTTTGATGAACGGACTCGACATTCTAGACCTTGAAAGTCCTATCTATAACATAAATACCAAGAGGTTCAAGTCAAATAACATGAACCAAACCTATCTCTGGCACTATCGCTTAGGTCATATAAATGACAAGCGCTTATCCCAGCTCCATAAGGATGGTTTGCTGGACTCATTTGATTTTGAATCTTATGAGACGTGCGAGTCATGCCTACTAGGCAAGATGACCAAGACTCCCTTTAGTGGGCACTGCGAAAGAGCGACTGATTTGTTAGGACTTATACATAGTGATGTATGTGCCCCTTTCAATGTCGCTGCTAGAGGCGGTTATAGGTACTTCATCACATTTACTGATGACTTCAGTAGATATGGTTATGTGTACTTGATGACACATAAGTCTGAATCCTTTGAAAAGTTCAAAGAATTCAAGAATGATGTATAGAACTAGCTTAGCAAGAGTATTAAGATACTTCGATCAGATCGAGGTGAAGAATACCTTAGCCATGAGTTTCGTGACTATCTAGCTGAGTGTGGGATTCTATCCCAACTCACTCCTCCTGGAACACCACAGTGGAATGGTGTATCCGAAAGGAGGAACCGTGTCCTATTAGATATGGTACGGTCTATGATGAGTCACACAGATCTTTCTACATTTCTTTGGGGCTATGCTCTAGACACGGTAGCTTTTATACTCAACCGAGTTCCATCCAAGGCCGTGATAAAGACACCATATAGGATATGGACTAGGAGAGATGCCCAGGTGTCTTTTATGATGATTTGGGGTTGTGAGGCTTATGTTAGACGTCAAGTCTTAGACAAACTAGGACCCAAATCTGATAAGTACTATTTCATTGGATATCCCAAGGAAACTAAGGGATATTACTTCTACATGTAGGACCGTTGGGCCGGCTAGAAGGGTTGGTAAATAACCTGTCAATTAAAAACAGACAACCCTTCCTCGAACGATTAAGCTAACACTTGTAAAATGAATTAAGCAGATAAATAAAAGCATAAAAGAAAATACGAGGCACCAGATGTTTACTTGGTTACAACCGATGTGGTTGTTAATCCAAGGAAGATTAAGCTCAAAAACTCCTTCAGGCGGAGAAGCCTCTTATAGCGTTTAGGCACAGAAAACAGAAGCATAACTACAACTAAAGTATACAAGTGTTTGGAAATAGAATGATTGTGATTTTTGAAAAGCTTCTGGACCAAGGCTATATTTATAGCCTTGGTCGGGGCGCTTGGAAGGGTTCCGGGCGCCCTGGGGGGATAAAATTTATCCCCCTACGGTTGGATCGAGTCAAAGCTCGATCCTGTGAAAAAGTCCCTTCCGGGCGCCCCGGATGGTTCCGGGCGCCCCGGACAGCTCCGGGCACCCCGGACAGCTCCGGGCGCCCCGGAGCCAAAAGTCAACCCAGTTGACTTTTAGTCCGTGCTCTCTTCTCTGGTTCAGCTCGCCTCTGGTCCGGGTCTTTCTGCTCCGGCTCCGCTTGCTTGGGTGATCTCTGACATCCGGAATAGGGCTCACCCGAACCCATCTTCCGGTCTTCTCGAGCGTGCTTCCCTCCGGCTTCTCATCCCTCGGAATTACCGCGTGTCCCTTCTCGTCCACCAGCGTACTCATCCGCAGACTTCGTCCCTCGGTCGCACCTCGTGCCGACCTTCGCGCTAGCTGCGTCTCTTGCTCCCCGAGCAATCTTCCGCTCCGGCTTTCGTACCTCGGAACCACCGCGCGCACTTCCTTCTCGTCCGCCGGTGTACTCTTCCGCAGCACCTCGTCCCTCGGACGCACAGCGTGCCGTCCTTCTCGCTAGCTGCATCTTCCGCTTGAGTACCTGTGCTCCTAAGCTCCTGCACACTTAGACACAAGGTTAGAAACAATGCAGGACCTAACTTAACTTTGTTGATCACACCAAAACAACCTTGGGGTTCCAACACTACATTCCCAGTTAGCACAAGGTAGTTGTGGCAAAAACTGGGGTCTTTCTAGAATGGGACTTTATTTCTAGAAAGACTAGTGGGAGTACGTTTGATCTTGAAGAAGTTCAAGATGCGGACCATAGCACTGAAGCCTCGATGGAAGTTGAACTGGAACCACAAAGTGTTGTGGATGATATTGTTCCACAAAGAGTTGAGGAACAATAACCAGTTCAAGTAGACATACCTCTTCGTAGGTTTGATAGGGTACGTCGTCAGCCTGAGAGATACTCATTTCTCTTGTCTGACTATGATGACGTTGTGCTCATAGAGAATGAGCCTACCACCTATCAGGAAGCTGTGATGAGACCAGATTCCGAGAAATGGCTAGAGGCCATGAGATCCGAAATGGAATCCATGTACACCAACCAAGTATGGACTTTGGTTGATCCACCTGAAGGGGTAAAACCCATTGGGTGTAAGTGGGTCTTTAAGATAAAGACTGACATGGATGGACTTATCTATCAGGGTCGCTTGGTAGCTAAAGGTTTCAAGCAGATTCATGGTATTGACTATGATTAAACCTTTTCTCCAGTAGCGATGTTTAAGTCCATTCAGATCATGTTTGCTATTGCAGCATACCATGACTATGATATATGGCAGATGGATGTCAAAACCGCGTTTCTGAATGGAAACCCGCTCGAGGATGTGTACATGACACAACCTGAGAGTTTTGTAGATCCACAGCATACTAGCAGAGTATGCAAGATGCATAGGTCCATTTATGGACTGAAGCAAGCTTCTTGGAGCTGGAATCTTCGATTCGATGATGCAATCAAATAGTTTGGTTTCATCAAGAATGAAGATGAGCATTGTGTCTACAAGAAGGTTGTAGGGAACATAGTTGTCTTCCTCATTTTGTATGTGGATGACATACTTCTCATTAGGAAGGACATCCCTTTGCTATAGTCTGTCAAGACTTGGCTAGGGACTTGTTTCTCAATGAAGGACTTAGGTGAAGCATCCCGCATTCTAGGTATACAGATCTATATAGATAGATCTAAAAGGTTGCTTGGCCTAAGTCAGAGTACATATATTGACAAGGTACTCCTACGGTTTGCCATGCAGAACTCCAGGAAGGGATTTCTGCCTATGTCACATGGCGTGAGTCTTTCGAAGACTCAAGGTCCCTCTGATAGAGAGGAGAGAGACCGCATGGATCAGATCCCTTATGCCACAGCCATAGGATCTATCATGTACGCCATGCTATGTACTCGTCCTGATGTCTCGTATGCTTTGAGCATGACGAGCAGATACCAGTCAGATCCAGGTGAAACTCACTGGATAGTAGTCAAGAATATTCTTAAGTACTTAAGAATGGCTAAAGAATATTTCTTGATATATGGAGGCGATGACAAGCTAGCTGTAAAGGGTTACAGTGATGCCAGCTTCCAGACCAACCAAGATGATTATCGATCGCAGTCGGGGTTCGTGTTTTGCATAAATGGTGGTGCTGTGAGCTGGAAGAGCTCGAGCAAGACACAGTCGCTGATTCTATAACAGAGGCCGAGTATATTGTTGCATCAGAAGCAGCAAAGGAGGCAGTTTGGATTCGCAAGTTCATCACTGAACATGGGGTGGTTCCTAGCATCGCTGACCTTATTGAGCTCTATTGTGACAACAATGGAGCAATAGCACAGGCTAAAGAACCTCACTCACACCAACAGACCAAACACATACTACGGTACTTCCATCTCATTCGAGAGATCATCGATAGAGGAGATGTGAAGATTTGCAGAGTACCCACAGAGGCTAACATCGCAGATCCCTTGACCAAGGCTTTGGCACAGAGAAAGCATGATGGTTATACTAGGTCATTAGGCCTTAGAGCCTACACAGATTGACACTAGTGCTAGTGGGAGATTGTTAGTTAGAGCCCTAGAGCCAATCATTTGATGATTGTTGTATGGACTCATTGTATCATATTCTTATATATAAAGGTATTTGGTTTTGGTTATTATGCTTACTTGTATTGGTGCCAAATAAACTAAGTATAATAGCATCCTTGAGTAAAAAGTTCTTACCTATATCAATCGATTGGTTGAATAAATAGTGAGATGATATAGGGAACACTACTCTTAATCATTCCTAGTCGAGTATTAACATTCAGGGACAATGTTAATGCAATAAGACTAGCATGTAGGTCAACTCGATGACTTGATCTCACAAGTCATGGATATAGAGATATCAAGTTACCACATGTGTATACATTAGAGAATGTGTACTGAATGACCCGCCATGAGAAAGTATCATGGATCGTTATATGAGTGGCATAAACTTTCTCATGTGGCTATTAGTATGACTACTAGTCCTTGGACCTGAAGTCACCATGGATCCCTACATAAGGAGTTACGTACTTTGGCTTTGTTAAACGTCTCCCGTAACTGGGTGGACTATAAAGGCGATTACTGGATATGTAACGAATTATGCAGAGGGATGTGAGTGATGTAGATGGGATCTATCCCTCCTATATGATGGGAGCGACATCGATATTCTTGATAGAATGAGACCACGAAGTGCATGGCCATGCCCAAATGAGTCAATATGAGATATTGAGCTCATTTGATTGAGTGAGTCTACTTAGAGTTCAAGATTTAGATTGATTAGAGGATGACATGGTCTATGCCTCACATTGATTAATCTAGATGTCTAGGATAGAAGGACAATGTCATATATTGTGAGGAGTCACAATTAGTAGTCAGAAGGTGATGTTGGATCTCAACATTCTTATAACTTGGGTAGTAATGATTGATGTGTTGCTAGATACCGCTCATTACTTATGCTTTTAAATGGGTTTAGGAGCATTTCCAACGTTATAAGAACCTATAGGGTCATACACAAAGGACAATTAGATGGAGATTAGGTTCATATGATGAACCAGGTAGATTCATGTGATGAATCAAATTGGATTAAGAGTAATCCTAATTGAACTAATTGAGTTGGACTCAATTTGATTCATGTGTTCAATAAGTCTAATTTAGATTATGACTCATTGAATCAATTTAATTAAATGAATTAGATTCATTATATTAAATTGGCTTGAATCAAATGGTTAGATTAGATCAACCAAGGGAGAGAAGTGATCAAGTTTGACTTGACTTAAGTAGGAAGATGGAGAGTTAAGTTTTGACTTGACTTTGACTTGACCAATGCCACATCATCAAGGCTTCTTCATTTGGTCAAGTTTGACTTGACCAAATGCCACGTCATGGGAGTTACCAAGAGTTGTGACTCTTGATATTCCATGGGAGTTACAAGCCATAATGTGGCCGGCCACTTAAGGATGAAAATTGATTTTTCATTCAAGTGAATTCATTCCATCTTCTTCCTCAAGCTCTTCTCTTCTCTCCCTCTCCTCCCTTGGCTGAATCACTTAAGGTGCTAGCACACCTTTATTTGGCCTTCTCCACCTAGTTTGTTCGTGTGGATACGCATAGAGGATCGTACACTTGACGATCTCGAGATCCGACGAACCTTTGGACGAGCGGGATTGCGAATGGCATCGTATCAAGGGTAAAATCTCTCAACCATGTAGTTCTAGTGTAGATCTAGAGGTAAGAAACTCGTACTCGAAATTTTATGAAACTATTTTACTTCGCACGGATCCGGTGGCTTGGGGTTCGGGATTTCCGCAACGGAAAAAGGCAGTTTTTGCGGCCCGAAAAACCCAACATCTTCTTATCTAGGATGTCGTGTGGGCGACGATCTACCAAGACGAGACTCCACCAAAACCTTCTTCTTCCTTCCAGGTTTCGGCGACCAACAATCTCATAGAGATGAAGAATTTCGGCCACCAACCAAGCTCCAAGGGATGCTAAGAAACAATGCCCCCTATCTCTTCTTCTTCGTCTAACAAGATCCGGCCACCTTGAACTCCTTGAGATGAGATGCCGTCGGCCACCAAGGAAGAAGAATAGGACGAAGAGAGCCAGCCACCACCACGGAAGAGAGGAGAGGAATAATAGATGTGTTGTAAGGTGAGGCACCTCTACCCTCTCTTTTATATTCCGTGGTCTTGGCAAATAAGGAAAGTTTTAAACATAATTAAAACTTCCTTATATTCCTTGCTGATGTCTAAGAAGGAAAATTTAATTAAAACTTCCTTATAAACCTTTAATGGTTGGCCCCTACCTTGTCCTCTAAATAAAGAAAGTTTTAAACAAAAAATTAAAACTTCTTTAATTGTTTCCGGTAAGAAATTTTAATAAAAAAATTTCTTTCTTAAAATCCCTTCATACTTGGTTATAAGAGAAAAGTTTTATAAATTAAAATCTCACTTTTAAAACATGTGGATGGTTACAAAAAAGAAAGTTTTATCAAAAATTAAAATCTTTCTTTAAACTACAAATAAGGAAGGATATCAAACCTTTCTCTTAATCCTTTGTATAAAGATATAAAAGGAAAGATTTATAATTTTAAATTCTCTTTTAAAACCATGACTTCTACATAAGGAAAGATTTAAAATTTTTCAAAAAATTATAATCTTTCTTTTAACTACAAATAAGGAAAGATATTAAACCTTTCTCTTAATCCTTTGTAAAAGCTATAAAAGGAAAGATTTATAATTTTAAACTCTCTTTCAATGTGAATGTGGCCGACCACCCTTACTTGGGCTCCAAGCTAGGGTCGGCCACAACTTGAACCCATCAAACCTTGGTTTGGCCGGCCCTAGCTTATGCTCCAAGCTAGGCTAGGCCAGCCACCTTAAGGTGGGTAAAAAGTTGGGTTTTGTGGATATAAGACTTTATAAATAAGAGGCTACAATAGGGACCGAGAGGAGGAATTGGTTTTGGTCTCTCGATGAGCTTGAGTTTTCCGTGTTCGCCCTGAACACCCAACTCAAGTTCATCAATAATATATCATTCACTAAAGAGTTATTATTGCACTACCGTACCAATCTCCTATTACTATATGGGCTCCTTCTTATCATGAGTGTGTTAGTCTCCCAGTGTTTAAGATATAGAATGCCCACTAATTATATGAGTTACTGACAACTCACTTAATTAATATCTAGTTCCAAGAGTAGTACCACTCAACTTGATTGTCATATCGGACTAGGTCTACCTGCAGGGTTTACATGACAATCCTTATGAGCTCCTCAAAGGTACATCATCAACCTAGATTACTAGGACCCAGTTTCATTCTATAATCAACAACACATCATATAAATAATATCATTTTCTAACTTATCGGGTCTATTGATTTAACGAGCTAAATCGCGTCCTTTGATAAATTAAAGAAATAAATATTAAGTATATGTGCTTGTTATTATATCATGATTAAGAGGACACACATCCATAATAACAGAGTTATTGTTCTTTTATATAGTCAGTATAAAAAGGAACTGCCTCAAATGGTCCTGCTCAATACACTCAGAGTATACTAGTGCAATTTTATAGTCAAGATAAACTAATACCAAATTACACTATGACTACTCCAATGGTTTGTTACTTTCCATCTTAGTCGTGAGCTACTTTTTATAACTTATAAGGAACTGATAGCATAATCTTCTGTGTGTGACACCACACACCATGTTATCTATAATATAAATTAATTGAACAACTAGACTTAGCATATAAATGTAGACATTTGACTAATGTGATTCTTACAAAAGCTAGGCTTTTGTTATGCTTTCCAACAATCTCCCACTTTTACTAAAAGACTATGCTATCATATACCTTGCCATACATCTGATTCCCAACCGCTCAACATGCCCATCAAAAGTTCTTGCCTTAAGAGCCTTAGTGAAAGGATCTTCCAAGTTATCATCTGATGCAATCTAGGTGACAACAACTTCTCCACGTTATACGATGTCTCGTATTGGGTGGTACTTGCGCTCTATGTGTTTTCTTACCTTATGGACTCGTGGTTCCTTCGAGTTTGCTACTGCACCACTAATTATTACAATACACTGTAATAATTTTGGACAAACCAGGAATCACATCTAAGTCCATCATGAAGTTTCTGATCCATACAGCTTCTATGGCTGCCTCAGAGGCTGCCACATACTCAGTTTCTATGGTGGAGTCCGAAAAAACACCTATGCTTAATACTCCTCCATTGTTATGGCTTCACCTCTTAAAGTAAACACAAAACCCCGAGGTCGACTTACTATTGTCCCTATCTGATTGGAAGTCCGAATCCGTGTAACCCACAGGGAGCAAATTATCTGCCTAGTAAGCTAGCATATAATCTCTAGTGCCTCTCAGGTAGTTTAATATATGTTTTACGGTAATCGAATATCCCGGTCCTGGATTACTTTGATATCTACTAACCATGCCCATGGCAAAATAGATATCCAGTCTCATGCATAACATAGCATATATTAGGCTTCCTTCAGCTGAAGCATAAGGAACTGCCTTCATTTCTTCTATCTCTTTTGATGTCTTCGGAGACATCTCTTTAGATAAAGATACTCCATACCTAAAAGATAGAAAACCTTTCTTGGAGTCTTGCATGCTAAAATGAGTTAGGATTATATCGATATATGAAGCTTGGAATAAGCATAATATTCTTTTCTTGCGATCCCTTATTACTTTAATCTAGAGAATATGTGCACATTTTCCCAAGTCCTTCATATCAAATTACTTGGACAACCATACCCTTATTTCCGACAACACTTTGATATTGTTTCCAACTATCAAAAATGTCATCTATGTATAGTACAAAAAATACCACCATGTTTCCATCACACTTCTTGTATACACAAGACTCATATGATCACTGAATAAATCCATAGGTCTGGATTACTTTATTAAACCAGATGTTCCAAGACCTTGAAGCTTTGCTTCAGTCCATAAATAGACCGATTGAATTTATATACATGATGCTGTTTGCCCTTTGCAATGAACCCCTCTGGTTGTTTCATATGGATGCTTTCTTCAAGACTTCCTTTAAGAAAAGTTGTCTTGACATCTACTTTCCAAATCTCATAATCCATATGAGTAGCAATAGATAAAAGAATCCGGATAGACTTAAGCATGGCTACCAGTGAAAAGGTTTCCTCATAATCGATATCCTTTTTCAACAAGCCTTGTTTTGAAAGTTTCCACCTTCCCGCCTGTCCTTCTTTTTCTATTGTAGACCTAATGGCTTTTACACCATTTGGTGATTCTGCAAGCTCCCAGACTTTATTAGAATACATATATTCTAATTCTGTATTCATTACTCTTTGCCAAGATGCTGCATCTTTATCTTGGAGTGCTTCGTCATATGTCCGGAGATTAGGTTCATGTTCACCAGGGAACAAGTACAAAGACTCTCCTAAAACATGAATGTTTCAGGTTGCCTAACAACCCTCCCACTACAACGAGACACTGTCTGTAATTGTGCATCATATGTGATACGTGTTGCAGTTTCTTGTGATATGTCATCTTGTACCGTTGGTACTAGATTAGATGTGCTCTTTATTATTTTTATTTAAGAACAATTTTACTTATGGGATTGTGGTTTATTACATAGTCCTCTTCTAAAAATCGAGCATTGATGCTAACAATGACCTTCTGATTTTTAAGACTATAAAACCTCCTTTCGTTTCACTAGGATAACGCATAAACAAGTGAACTCCTATTCATAATTCCAACTTATCAGTGTCTCCCTTCAGCACATGTGTTGGACTACCCTAAATCCGAATATGCTTCAGACTAGACTTACACCCATTCTACAATTCTATGGGAGTAGAGGGTTCTGACTTAGAAGGTACTATGCTCACTTCCATTTCCAGAGTATATCCCTAAAATAAATTTGGTAATTCTAAATAACTCATCATTGATCTAACCATTTCCATAAGAGTCATATTCCTTCGTTCTGCCACACCATTCTATTGTGGTGTACTAGGTACAGTTAGTTGGGATTGAATCCCAACTTCTGATAAGTGACTCCTAAACTCTCCTAAGAGGTACTCGCCACTATGATCAGACCATAATGTCTTGATACTTTTATCATGATGTTTCTCCACATCAGCCTTGTACTCTTTGAACTCATCAAAGCACTCAGACTTGTGGTGCATCAAGTAAATGTACTCGTATCTCGAGTAGTCGTCTATAAAAGAGACGAAATATTCGACACTACCTCTTGCATGGATAGTCATAGGTCCACACAAATCAGAATAATTCCAACACATCTTTGTCTCTATACCCCTTAGTCTTAAAAGTCCTCTTGGTTATTTTTCCTTCCAAGTAAGACTCACAGGTTGGAAAGTTTTCCACCACCAATGAACACAAAAGTCCATTGGCTATTAACCTTTGAATCCTACTCAAGTTAATATGCCCCAGCCTTAGATGCCAAAGATATGATTGGTTCATGAAGGTTGCTTTATCTTATTAGAGTTAGAAAATGTGTTATTAATTTCCATTTGTTGCATTGTGGGAGTTATTGAATTTAGAATATATAAATTGCCAACCAACATACCAGAACAGATAACTTCCCTATTTTTCTTGATAACAACTTTGTTATCAAAAGAGACAAAATATCAAGTTCTTTGAATAGTTTTAGAAACTAAAATCATGTTCTTTCTAAAACTTGGTACGTAAAGACAATTTCTCAAAATCCATGTTTTATTCCTATCAGACGATAAACATCTCCCACTGCAACAGCTGCTTACTTTTGCAACAGTGCCCATGTAGACTGTGATTTCCCCTTTATATAGTTGTCGGGTTTCCTGGAACTCCTGCAATGAATTGCAGACATGATAGTGACTGCTGTATCTACGCACCAGGCACCGGTAGATAACACCATTGAACATGTTTCAACAAGTAATGAATAAAATACACCTTTATTTGTTCTTAGTTCTGAGAGGGCAGTCCACCTTAGTGTCCAAGTTATGTTTCCAATCATTATAATTGGGACTACTAAGTCTATACTATAGTATAACAGCTAGGGGATTGAAAAACATTTGAAATCCTAAGAATCACAAAAATATTTGGTCAAGACCAACACCTCAAAATCCCCATGAATTTTGTATGTCGTGTTAATGTGGACGTATACAAATTCAAACATTTGTAAGAGGAGATTTTATCCATTAATTTTATTATCTTGTCAACCTAACTTTATGATAAATAAAATTAATAGTTGGTCTATCTTTGATCAAACATTTGGTCAAAACTTTATAATTTAAAATAATATTGATTTCTCAAAACAATATCATTTAAATTCACCAACAACTTAAACACCGTGAATTTTGTATGCCACGTTAGTGTAGATGTATACAAATTCAGACATTTGTAAGAGGAGGGTCTTACCCATTAATTATCTTGTCAACCTTAAATTACCTCAAACACCATGAATTTTGTATTCCACATTAGTGTGGACGTATACAAATTCAAACATTTGTAAGAGGGAGTTTTACCTAGCTTTATGACAAATTAATAGTTGGTTTCCTTTGGTCACATAAATAATAGCAATGACTCCATTGGGGAGGTTACTATTAAATGTGCCTAAGTGGATACCATTACTTGATACTTAGTCCATTAAATAAGATTGTGCCCCTTCAGTTGGAGAAGATCACACAATCCTAAATAATTTCCTATAACCATCTATAATGGAAGTCTGATCTAGTGATCTGCAAACAAATCCATCCGTTATGGAGAGAGGCACTCAAAACCAACGCGCAAACTTGTTGCATCACTTACACAATAGTAATGGAGACCATAGAATTTATTTACTAATCCCTCTCCCACTTAGTTTTTGAAGATGAGGATTTTATCATGCAAGCACACATCACAACAAATAAAAGTAATAAATATAGAAAAACAATTTTCCAACTATTATGACCTCTTCCATCACTGTCCTCCATGTGCTGCCAACCCTAGCTATTGCCATCTTTAGCCACCGCAATCGAGTCTAATCGTCGCATCGATCTTGCTTCCTTTTCCGTTGCGCCTCTGGTCCTCAAATAGCACCACTCATCGCAAGGATATGATCCGCAACAAAAATAGAATTTTACATTTATTGATCCTATATTCCATGAAGGAATGTACATGTAATCTAGATCGAAACAAAAATGTAAAATCCTAAAACTAATACAGCTCCTGCTATATTTAATATATACAATCATGCACACACATAAAATGTCCTCAACATGTCCGAGGGTCTAATCACACACATAGCCATAATAGTTGGATCTAGGATGCCTACAACCATAGAGTTAAATCTATTTGCACATCCTACTATTATCCTGCCAAAAATATGTATAACATGTGCATAATTAAACTGAAAACTAAACACACAGAGGCAACCCCTAGCTCTGATACCAATTGTTGGTTGCTACTCGGAAAATCGTACCGGTTTCCCTGTATAAAAATTTTGTATAAGTCCCGAACCTTCCCTAACAACTTATTGTGTTGTTTAGAAATTAAATTTGGAATCGCAAACAGAACTTAACATTATTAATTCCAAATTCAACTTATTTGTTCTTAGAGGTTTTGACTTGGATCACAAATGATGCTGAACATTATTAATCAAAATCCACCCATGTTACAAATTTGATTAAATATTTATTTCAGAGATCGGCTTCCAGGTTAAATATGGCGAGGCACTAGGCCTTCTTGGTTATGGGAGCATCCACCACTTCCTAGACAAAGCCTTTCAATGAAATTCAATATTTAATCTCCTTATAGTAACCCTAGGTTTAACCACTAAGAACAATTGAATCACAACATCGAAAAAAAAAGAAACACAAAATCGAATCATAAATTTGAAACCTAGAATTGTTAGCCTCTTGTGTTAGGTATTTCAAAATACATACAAACAAAACTAGTATGAAGCGGAATAAGACAACTAGTTATACCTTTCTTTATAGATTATAGACCTTACGATCTTCTATTGTATTCCTCTTCTTATCTTGGGCGTCGTGTGGGCGACGATCTACCAAGATGAGACTCCACCAAAACCTTCTTCTTCCTTCCAAGTTTAGTCAACCAACAATCTCCTAGAGATGAAGAATTTTAGCCACCAACCAAGCTCCAAGGGATGCTAAGAAACAATGCCTCCTATCTCTTCTTCTTCCTCTAACAAGATCCGTCCACCTTGAACTCCTTGAGATGAGATGCCGTCGGCCACCAAGGAAGAAGAAGAATAGGACAAAGAAGAGGGTCGGCCACCACCATGGAAGAGAGGAGAGGAATAATAGTTGTGTTGTAAGGTGAGGCACCTCTACCCTCTCTTTTATATTCCTTGGTCTTGGCAAATAAGGAAAGTTTTAAACATAATTAAAACTTCCTTATATTCCTTGCCAATGTCTAAGAAGCAAAATTTAATTAAAACTTCCTTATAAACCTTTAATGGCCAACCCCTACCTTGTCCTCTAAACAAGGAATGTTTTAAATAAAAAATTAAAACTTCCTTAATTGTTTCCGGTAAGAAATTTTAATTAAAAAACTTCTTTCTTAAAATCCCTTCATGGTTGGTTATAAGAGAAAAATTTTATAAATTAAAATCACTCTTTCAAAACATGTGGATGGTTACAAAAAGGAAAGTTTTATCAAAAATTAAAATCTTCCTTTAAACTACAAATAAGGAAAGATATCAAACTATTCATTTAATCCTTTGTAGAAAGCTATAAAAGAAAAGATTTATAATTTTAAACTCTCTTTTAAAACCATGGCTTCCACATAAGGAAAGATTTAAAATTTATCAAAAAATTAAAATCATTCTTTTAACTATAAATAAGGAAAGATATCAAACATTTCTCTTAATCCTTTGTAGAAAGCTATAAAAGGAAAGATTTATAATTTTATACTCTCTTTCAATGTGAATGTGGTCGGCCAGCCTTGCTTAGGCTCCAAGCTAGGGCCGGCCACAACTTGAACCCTTCTAACCTTGGTTTGGCTGGCCCTAGCTTGGGCTCCAAGCTAGGCTTGGCCGGCCACCTTAAGGTGTGTAAGAAGTTGGGTGTGGTGGATATTGTTAGGACCAAAAGTAGCTAGAGGGGGGGGGGGGGGTGAATAGCTCGTCGCGTTCGCTCGTTGCTCGACGTTGCTTGTTTCTTCAAGAATATGCAGCGGAAAATACAGAAACAAATACAACAACGCTAACACGGTTGGTTTACTTGGTATCCACCTCACAAGAGGTGACTAGTCCAAGGATCCACACCACGCACGCACCCTCCACTATGAAAACACTCCTTTTCGGTAACTACCGAGGGCGGAGAAGCCCTACAAGACTCTCAGTACAAGAAGAAAGGAAAGGGAAACAAAATACAAGCGCAAAGCTTACAATGAGTGCAGAAAACCCTAACCCTAGCTTCTCTTCTTGCCTTTGATCCGCCTCTTGACTTGGAAAGCTTCCAAGATCCTTCAAGAACTGGCGATCTGATCTTTGAGAGCGCTGTGGAGGAGTTGGCGAGTAATCTGGAGTGAATCGGAGAGGTTGTTACCGCAGCCATCGAACGCCTGCAGCTATAAACGATGCCAACGGTCGGATCCCGATCGATTTGAATATTCCCAATCGATCGGGAGGCTTTGGATCGATCCACGGATCGATCCGGCGCCTATCGCGCGAAAGCGCTGGATCGATCCACGGATCGATCCGGCGCTTATCACGCGGGGTCCCCGATCGATCCATGGATCGATTGAGACCTCGGATCGATCCACGGATCGATCCGGAGGCTCTCTGTTCGCTGGGACAGTGCGGATCGATCCACGATCCGAGCCTGATCGATCCATCGATCGATCCAGCACTTGATTTTTGTCCAAAACCAAGTCCCAAACCTCCCAAACCAACATCCGGTCAACCTTGACCTGTTGGTATGTCATGCCTAGCATCTAGTCACTCCCTTGACCTGCTAGGACTCCCTTACCAAGTGTCCGGTCAATCCCTTTGACCCACTTGGACTTTTCTCTGTGCCAAGTATCCGGTCAATCCCTTTGACCTACTTGGACTTTTCTTTCATGCCAAGTATCCAGTCAATCCTTTGACCTACTTGGACTTCCCAGCACCAGATGTCCGATCATCCTTGATCCATCTGGATTTTCCCTTGCCTGGCTTCACTCACCAGGACTTTCACCTAGCTTCACTCACTAGGGTTTTCCATCTGCCTAGCTTCACTCACTAGGACTTTCACCTGGCTTCACTCACCAGGATTTCCATCTGCCTAGCTTCACTCACTAGGACTTTCACCTGGCTTCACTCACCAGGATTTCCATCTGCCTAGCTTCACTCACTAGGACTTTCACCTGGCTTCACTCACCAGGATTTCCATCTGCCTAGCTTCACTCACTAGGACTTCCTTCTGCCTGGCTTCACTCACCAGGACTTTTCTTCTGCCTGGCTTCACTCACCAGGACTTTTCTTCTGCCTGGCTTCACTTACCAGGACTTTCATTTTGCCTAACATCCCAGTTAGGACTTCCCAGTCAAGTATCCAGTCAACCTTAACCTACTTGACTCTTCTTCAAACAATATCTTATTGTCAAACATCTAAACCCAAACCAAGACTCAGCTTGGTTACCCAGGTCAACCTTGACCTGAGGGATATTGCACCAACAATCTCCCCCTTTTTGATGTTTGACAATACCACAATAACACTTACAATCCCATATGTAAGTTAGGCTAATTCCATAGCCTCCTTCTTCATGCCACTAGGTAATGAAAGCATAAATTAAGCTCTTCATTCTCCCCCTAAGAGGGCAAACTCCCTCTAGGTAATGAAAGCCTAACTTACTCCCTTTCATGAGTCCTTTCATTCTCCCCCTATGACCTTCCCATAGGTAATGAAGGACTAAGCTTAACCATACATTCTCCCCCTATTGGCACACATCAACCCATCGTTGGACACACATCAACCTATGCTCCAATTCTGGGCACACTTCAACAAATCCATTTGTTGAAGACTCTCCCCCTGAAGAGTTGCTCATCGTTGTTCACAATATCACTCGTTGTAATCAACACGATAATGAAGGTCCCATACCCTTCATTTATCCTTAACTTCTCCCTCAATGTAGACAACTACCCAACCTTGAGCATTATCTACCACTTGAGTGTCCACTTGAAATAATGAGGATATCCACTCCCCATTTCTCCCCATTTCAAGTTTAAATGCTCAACCTTGAGCAAGTTCACAACAGAAGGTTAACCACCTTCCAAGGTTCATGAAAAATAATTTTCATGTCTTTAAAGAGTCCCTCCCCCTAAAGACATGGTGGTAACTTCTGTCATTGCACCAACAATGACTTGGAATCCCTAAAACATTAGGAAACCCAAATTTAGAAGTTTTGAGGTTCAAATATTCAAAATTTGAAACAACCTCAACCTAAACTTCTACTCAGTCTTCGTTAACCAATCCATCCTTGTTTTCAACATGAAAACACCCTTTGTATGTATACAAATGTATTTAAGGGGTTTGGAATGGTTACCTAGACTAAAAGAGGTTCAAAGATGCTGAAATCAAGCCTTCCCAGCCAAAATCAGCAACTTGGATCGATTGGAGTTGGGTTCCAATCGATTGAACCTTTCTGAATCGATCGGCTGATCGATCCAGCGAGCTTCTGCTCGCGGGAATTTCCGTTTGAATCGATCCATGGATCGATTCAGGAACTCCAATCGATCCATGGATCGATCGGAGCTCTGATAGTTGCTGAAATTCCATTTCAGTCAACTTCAGAAACCCCTAGAAAATTCTACAAAAAACCAAAAATTATGAAATTTCGTGTAGACATTATTTAGGGCGTTTACTATCACGGAAAAATAGTTTTCTATGAAAATACTTCATATTTTCAAAGATTGACACAAACTTGAGAACTTGCAAAAACTTTAGTGTTTTATTCAAGTTTGTGTCTAACTATTCAATGGTGATTACTATCAAAAGATAGCCTTCACCAAGGTTTTCCAAAATCATTTTGAAAACATTTTCAAAACCAATATCCCATCATGTTCCTTGGGCATAATGCACATGACTTGTACATTAGCTTTCCCAATGATGGGAAAACACATAACTATGTGTTTTGATGAACCTAAAACTCAAAAGAATGCACTAAATCAACATCTTGAGTTTTGTTCATCATCCTAACATCTCACTTGTATATAATATGGACAAAACACATACAAGTCACCTTATAGTCTTTGTGAGATGTAGATTTTGGTTTTTGCCCTAATCTAGGGATCATGCATATTTATCTAGGCATTTTAGAAATGTTAGACATCCACCTAGGATGTCACTTGTTAATAAGGGTTGTTAAATGCCATTCGTCCTTAATTACAAGGAATTAAACTTAATGCATGATTATGTTATGGCATACATCAAAAGAAAATAATTTTCAAAGGAAATATCCTATTTCTACATGATGTATGAATGTCATGACATGGTATTTTTGGATTTTTCATAATGAAACATGAATGCAAAACTAGACATGATGTCATGGCATATTATGGGCAAACAATCATGGCAAGATTTAGCATAAATAAAATATACCTAGATTAACTATCTAAGTATCCTTAAAGTCTTAGCTAAACTTACAACTTAAACCTAGATTGCCCTACAGTGCTACAAGAGAATGCCAAAGCCTAAATTTGGCATTTCTAATTTCCTTGATTTAATGTATGCCAATTGAAAATAAACATGTCCTCAAATGTTGGCATATTCCATTTTTCCTCAAGAGTAGCACTTTTAAATTTAAGGCCCGGATTGCCTTAAATTGCCTAAGAACATACCAAAATCCCAACTTGATAGTTCTTATGAATTTCCCAATATGTGCCATTTAAGATTAAAATCAATTCTTCCACCATTAGGCACATTTTTACTCTTTCAAGGAGTAATCAATAGGTCCATTTTATTTTCAAAGGTTAACTAAAACCTTGAAAATGCTCCTTGAGTGTCAATTTCCTCAAAGTTGGGTTAACTACCCTTCTAATCGGAGTTGACACTCTCTAACCCTTCTATGGGGTAGAGAAGATGCTCCTAGGAACCCAACACCTATTGGTGCTCCTTGGATGCTCTAGGTACTCACTAGGGATAACTTCCCTAGATACCTTCCTAGTGACCTTGTTGGGCTTCTTAGAAGCCTTGGTCACATTTTCTAGGTCAACTCTAGGGATAACCTCCCTTGTGACCTTGTTTGTGACTTTCTTAGACTTCTTAGAAGTCTTAGTCACATTTATTGCAAAAATACTCTTAGGGATGACTTCCCTAGTATTCTTGGCTTGACCACTAGACCTAGGGTTTGTTCCATAACTATATGGAACTCTATGGTAAGAGGGCACATCCTTCTTAGCCTTTGGTTTGTATCCCAAACCTTTATGGCCATTGGATGGCTTTGATTTTCCTAAACCTAAGTTATGCTCACTTTGCCCTAATAGGATATTTTCCATCATTTTTAGGCTCTTCTCCATTTTATCAAGTCTTGACCTCAAGACTTGATTTTCTCTCACTAAGTCCTTAGTATTTGATCCATGAGCATTTTTGTTTCTAGGCTTGTATCTTACATCCTTAGAGTTATCGCCTAGGTTTCTATCTACCTTCCTAACCTTAGGTTGGGTAGTTTTGGCATGTAGGGCCACATGTTTTTCCTTAAAGCCCTCATGCTTTCTATTCTTATGGTAAATTGCATTAAAATGATACAAGTTAGAACTATCATGCTTTTTACCATAATGTAAAGGGGTAGGCTCAATAAATGTTACCTTCTTCTTTACCTTGGAGGCTCCCCCTTGACTAATGCCTCCTTGAGCCTTGACCATCTTCTTCCCCTTGGGGCATTGACTTCGGTAATGCCCTTTTGGTTGCAAGAAAACACACAATGTGCTCCTTGCTCCTTTTTATTTCGGGGATGGTCTCCTTGGGCTTCTCCTTGCCCTTTTGTGCCACTTGGCCCTTCTTCTTGGCCAAGTTGGGACACTTGCTCTTATAGTGCCCATGTTCCCTACACTCAAAACATATTATATGATTTTTATTTTTAATTGAAACATTTATACCTTCTTGTATAGGGATGGCACTTGCTCCTCCATTTGATATTTCTTGAATTTCGGAGGTGGCACCATCTTCTTCTTCTTCACTTGACCCGGATGTAGAAGCTTCTCCTTCTTCTTGATCCGGCGTCACCAAAAATTGCTCCCCCTCAATCCTAGAGGTGGAGGCTTCATCATCTTGAATATGAAACAAGGAGTATGCTCCTTCCTTGTTCCCTTCGTTGCATTCCCTTGAGGATGAAGCTTCTTGGGTTTCCTCTTCTTCGGAGGTTGAGCATCTCTCAACCTCGGAGTCCTCCTCTTGGTCTTGCTCCAAAGAGTCACCCTCTCTGGATTCTTCATGATCTTGTACAGTGGAGGGGATCTCTTCATGAAGCTTAGCCAATTTGCTCCAAAGTTCCTTGGCATCTTCAAACTCTCCAATTTGTTCCAAGATGTTGCTTGGCAATAAATTGACCAAAAGCTTGGTCACTTTGTCATTGGCCTCACATCTTTGGATTTGGTCTTTGCTCCACTTGCTCCTTTTGAGTACTTTGCCCTTGGAATTTGTGGGAGCTTCAAAACCTTCCATGAGAGCAAACCATTGCTCTATCTTCATCATAAGAAAATTTTCGATTCTTGATTTCCAAGAATCGAAGCTTGTAGATGAATATGGTGGAGCCACCCTTGTGTCAAATCCAAGTCCATCTTGGAATTGCATCTTGAAGTTGAGCTTGATAAAATCTTGAACTTGAAGAATTTGCTCCAACTTCTTCACCCCTCTAGCTTTTCTTGTTATGCTTGACCCTTCCGGCGATGATTCCGGTGAAGAGCGGCCTTACTCTGATACCACTTGTTAGGACCAAAAGTAGCTAGAGGGGGGGTGAATAGCTCGTCGCGTTCGCTCGTTGCTCGGCGTTGCTTGTTTCTTCAAGAATATGCAGCGGAAAATACAGAAACAAATACAACAACGCTAACACGGTTGGTTTACTTGGTATCCACCTCACAAGAGGTGACTAGTCCAAGGATCCACACCACGCACGCACCCTCCACTCTGAAACCACTCCTTTTCGGTAACTACCGAGGGTGGAGAAGCCCTACAAGACTCTCAGTACAAGAAGAAAGGAAAGGGAAACAAAATACAAGCGCAAAGCTTACAATGAGTGCAGAAAACCCTAACCCTAGCTTCTCTTCTTACCTTTGATCCGCCTCTTGACTTGGAAAGCTTCCAAGATCCTTCAAGAACTGGCGATCTGATCTTTGAGAGCGCTGTGGAGGAGCTGGCGAGTAATCTGGAGTGAATCGGAGAAGCGGTACCGCAGCCATCGAACGCCTGCAGCTATAAACGATGCCAACGGTCGGATCCCGATCGATTTGAATATTCCCAATCGATCGGGGAGGCTTTGGATCGATCCACGGATCAATCCAGAGTGCCTCTGTGCTCTGGAAACGCGCCTGGATCGATCCACGGATCGATCCAGCGCTTATCGCGCGAAGCAGCCGCGTCCTGATCGATCCATGGATCGATTGGGACCTCTGGATCGATCCACGGATCGATCCAGAGGCTCTCTGTTCGCTGGGACAGGTCTGGATCGATCCACGATCGGAATGGCCGGATCGATCCATTGATCGATCCAGACGCTGATTTTGTCCAAAACCAAGTCCCAAACCTCCCAAACCAACATCCGGTCAACCTTGACTGTTGGTATGTCATGCCTAGCATCTAGTCACTCCTTGACCTGCTAGGACTCCCCAGTGTCCGGTCAATCCTTTGACCCACTTGGACTTTTCTCTGTGCCAAGTATCCGTCAATCCTTTGACCTACTTGGACTTTCTTTCATGCCAAGTATCCGATAAATCCTTTGACCTACTTGGACTTCACCAAGATGTCCGATGATCCTTGATCCATCTGGATTTTCCCTTGCCTGACTCACCGGGACTTTCACCTAGCTTCACTCACTAGGGTTTTCCATCCGCCTAGCTTCACTCACTAGGACTTTCACGGCTTCACTCACCGGGATTTCCATCCGCCTAGCTTCACTCACTAGGACTTTCACCGGCTTCACTCACCAGGATTCTCCCTAGCTTCACTCACTAGGACTTTCACCTGGCTTCACTCACCAGGATTTCCATCTGCCTAGCTTCACTCACTAGGACTTCCTTCTGCCTGGCTTCACTCACCAGGACTTTTCTTCTGCCTGGCTTCACTCACCAGGACTTTTCTTCTGCCTGGCTTCACTCACCAGGACTTTCATACTGCCTAGCTTCACTCACTAGGTTTTTCATTTTGCCTAACATCCCAGTTAGGACTTCCCAGTCAAGTATCCAGTCAACCTTGACCTACTTGACTCTTCTTCAATCAATATCTTATTGTCAAACATCTAAACCCAAACCAAGACTCAGCTTGGTTACCCAGGTCAACCTTGACCTGAGGGATATTGCACCAACAGATATAAGACTTAATAAATAAGAGGCTACAATAGGGTCTGAGAGAATGAATTGGTTTTGGTCCCCCGATGAGCTTGAGCTTCCCGTGTTCACCGTGAACACTTAACTCAAGCAAGTTCATCAATAATATCTCATTCCACTAAAGAGTTATTATTGCACTACCGCACCAATCCCATATTACTATATAAGCTCCTTCTTATCATGAGTGTGTTAATCTCCCTATGTTTAAGATATAGAATGTCCACTAATTAAATGAGTTACTGATAACTCACTTAATTAATATCTAGCTCCAAGAGTAGTACCACTCAACTTCATTGTCATACCGGACTAGGTCCACCTGCAGGGTTTACATGACAATCCTTATGAGTTCCTCAAGGGGACATCATCAACATAGATTACTGGGACATAGTTTTATTCTATAATCAACAACACACCATATAAATAATATCATTTCCCAACTTATCAGGCCTATTGATTTAACGAGCTAAATCGCGCCATTTGATAAATTAAAGAAATAAATATTAAGTATATGTGCTTGTTATTATATCATGATTAAGAGTACACACTTCTATAATAATAGAGATATTGTTCTTTTATATAGTTAGTATAAAAAGAAACTACCTCAAATGATACTGCTCAATATACTCAGAGTGTACTAGTGTAATTTTATAGTCAAGATAAACTAATGCCAAATTATACTACGACTACTCCAATGGTTTGTTCCTTTCCATCTTAGTCGTGAGCTACTTTTTATAACTTATAAGGAACTGATAACATGATCTTTTGTGTGTGACACCACACACTATGTTATCTACAATATAAATTAATTGAACAACTACACTTAGCATATAAATGTAGACATTTGACCAATGTGATTCTTACAAAAGCTAGGCTTTTAGTATACATTCCAACAGGTTGTTACTCGAAATACCATCGTTGTTCCCTTGTACAAAAATTTATACAAGCATAGAACTATCCTAGCTACCCATGTGCTCTACTAAAGTTAAATTTGGATTGTAAACGATGCTTAATATTATTAATCCAAATTTCCCCTTTAGAAGTTAAACTTGGATTGGGAATGAAACTTAATATTCTTACTCCAAGTTCGACTGATGTGATCTTACTAAGTTTAACCATATTACAGAAGTTATCAAATATCTATTTCAAAGATCGGCTTCCAGGTTAAACATTGCGAGGCACTAGGCCTTCTTGGGTATGAGATCATCCACCACTTCCTAGACAAAGCCTTACAAAGAAATCGGATATTTAACTTCTTACAGTAAACTAGGTTTAACTATAGAGACCTCAATAGAAACACATTATTGAAACATGAAATTGAAAAATAAAATCTATAACAAAAATGATAACTAAAACTGATAACCTCTTGTGTTTGGTTTTTTAAGATCTATACAAAAGATAAACTAGTTATGATGCGGAAACTAATAACTAGTTATACCTTTTGTAACTTATAGACCTCTTGATCTTCTATTGTATTCCTCTCCTTCTCTTGGACCTTGTGTGGGTGATGATCTTCCAAGATGAAATCCACTCAAGCTTCTTCCAAGGCTTCTAAGATCCGACCACCAACTAACCTCCAAGCGATGCTAGACAAGAGAGATTCCTTCTCTTCTTCTTCTCCTTCAAGCAACCGACCACCAAGAGATCTCCACACCAAGATGCCGTCGGCCACCAAGAGGGAAAACAAAAGGAGAGAAGAGAAAGAACAAGGGTTGGCCACCAAGGAAGAATAGAGAGGAATAGAAGATGTGTTGTTGGGTGAGGCACCCCCCTCTTTCTCTTTTATATTCCTTGGTCTTAGTAAATAAGGAAAGTTTTAAATATAATTAAAACTTCCTTATATTCCTTGCCAATGACTAAAAAGGAAAGTTTTAAAACAAAAAATTAAAACTTCCTTTTCTTCTTGTCATGGCCGGCCATATCTATTGCTTCAAACAAGGAAAGTTTTAAACATAAAATTAAAACTTCCTTATTTGTTTTCGGTAAGAAATTTTAATTAAAAAATTTCTTCCTTTAAATCCCTTATTGGTTGTAAAATAGAAATAATATAAATTAAAATATTTCTTTTAAAACATGTTGATGGTTCCAAAAAAGGAAAGTTTTATCAAAAATTAAAATCTTCCTTTTAACTACAAATAAGGAAAGATATCTAACTTTCTCTTAATCCATTGTAGAAAGCTATAAAAGGAAAGATTTAAAATTTTAAAAACACCTCTTTTTAAACCATGTCTTCTACATAAGGAAAGATTTAAAATTTAAAAACTCCTTTTAATCTTAATGTGGTCGGCCACCCTTGCTTGGGCTCCAAGCTAGGGCCGGCCACAACTTGGCTCCCTTCTTGGTTTGGTTTGGCCGACCCTAGCTTGGGCTCCAATCTAGGCTTGGCCGGCCACCAAGAGGTGGGTAAGAAGTTGGGTGATGGTGGATATAAGACTTTATAAATAAGAGGCTACAATAAGGACCGAGAGGAAGAATTGGTTTTGGTCTCTCGATGAGCTTGAGCTTCCCGTGTTCGCCCCGAACACCCAACTCAAGTTCATCAATAATATCTCATTCCACTAAAGAGTTATTATTGCACTACCGCACCAATCCCATATTTCAATATGGGCTCCTTCTTATTATGAGTACGTTAGTCTCCCTATGTTTAAGATATTGAATGCCCACTAATTAAATGAGTTACTGACAACTCACTTAATTAATATCTAGTTCCAAGAGTAGTACCACTCAACCTTATTGTCATGTCAGACTAAGTCTACCTATATGATTTACATGACAATCCTTATGAGCTTCTCAAGGGGACATCATCAACCTAGATTACTAGGACACAGTTTCACTCTATAATCAACACACCATATAAATAATATCATTTTCTAACTTATCGGGCCTATTGATTTAATGAGCTAAATCGTACCCTTTGATAAATTAAAGAAATAAATATTAAATATATATTCTTATTATTATATCATGATTAAGAGTACGTACTTCCATAATAATAGAGGTTTTGTTCTTTAATATAGTTAGTATAAAAAGAAACTACCTCAAATGGTCCTGCTCAATACACTCATAGTGTCTTAGTGTAATTTATTAATCAAGATAAACTAACAGCTAATTATACTACAACCACTCCAATGGTTTGTCCAATTCCATCTTGGTTGTGAGCAACTGTTTATAATTTATAAGGAACTGATAACATGAATTTTTGTGTGTCTCCTCACACCATGTTATATACAATATAAATTAAACGGACAACTACACTTAGCATAAATGTAGACATTTGACTAATGTGATTCTTATTACAAAAATAAATGTTTATACAAAAAGTTAGACTTTTAGTATACACTCTAACAACACAAAGGTTGATAAGAGGATGACATGGTCTATGCCTCATTGATTAATCTAAATATCAAGAATAGAGTGACAAAGCCATACAAGATAATAGCCACGAATAGGTTAGGTCGGATCTTGACCTTCTCGTCACTTGGGTAGCAATGATGCCTTGTTAGATGCCACTCATTGCTTATGTATCTAAATATTGATTTGGGTACATTGCCAACGTTACGAGAACCTATTGGGTCACACACAAAGAACAAGTAGATTTGGAGATGGGTTCATATGATGAATCATTGGATTAAGCCTAATCCGAATTGGACTTATTGAATTAGACTCAATTGGATCTAATCGTTGGA